>NW_006922522.1:145387-146052 GCF_000298275.1 Orycteropus afer afer | reverse complement strand
TTTGTGTTTTATTGACTATGAAAAGACTTTTGATTGTGTGGATCATAGTAAATTATGGATAACATTGCAAATAATGGGGATCTGAGAACACTTAATTGTGCACATGAGGAAACTGTTCACAAACCAATACGCAATTATTTGAATAGAACAAGGGGATACTGCATGGTTTAAAATCAGAAATGGTGTGGTCAGGGTTTTGGCCTTTCACCATACTCATTCAATCTGTTTGCTGAGCAAATAATCTGAGAAGCTCGACTATATGAAGAATGTAGCATCAGGACTGGAGGAAGAATATTTAACCTGTGATATGCAGATGACACAAACTTGCTTGCTCAAAGTGATGATAACTTGAAGCACTTTCGGATGAAAATCAAAGACTACTGAAGATCCATTCAGTTATACCCTTCAGTCAATTACCCATCACCATAAAGAAAACAAAAATCCTCACAACTGGACCAATAATCAACAGCATGATAAATGGAGAAATGATGGAAATTCCCAAGTATTTTATTTTATTTGGATCCACAATCAAAGCTCATAGAAGTAGCACTCAAGAAATCTAAGGCCATATTGCATTGGGCCATTTTGCTGCAAAAGACCTCTTCAAAGTGTTAAAGAGCAAAGATATCACTTTAAAGGCTGAGGTGAGGCGATCCAAACCATTG
>NW_006922522.1:116029-117191 GCF_000298275.1 Orycteropus afer afer | reverse complement strand
AGACAGTAGAAATAATTTAATTTCCTTTGGGTGGGCAGTAGAAATAATTTAACATGAAAACCACTATTAGATTTTTATTCCATGTCACAGATTTTTTTGATAAGTACTCACTATTATTCCAATCCCTAGATATATTTAAAAAAAAAATCACTACCATCCAGTCGATTTCAACTCATAACAACCCTCTTTTGAGTTTCTGAGGGAGTAAATCTTTATGGAACTAGACTGCCCCGTGCTTCTTCCTGGGAGGGCCTGGTGGGTTTGAATTGTCAACTTTCTGGTTAGCAATCAAATGCCTTAGTCACTATGCAGGCTTTAATATGCAAAATATTTATTTAAAATACATTGGTACCCACATTCCTTGATTTAAAATATATTAGCATTCATCTAATTATATCATTTTTGCAGCTTATTTTTATAATAATTCTGTTTTATCAGATATTTCTCTTGTTGCTGTATATACCTCTTCTGGTGATAGAGGTTGTAAGCTTGGACAATTGCCCAAGTTAAAAATGATTCTTAAGGATGAGGACGAGGTTTTATGCAATAAATTATCAAAATCAGTCACTTCCATTGATTGAATTATCAGTGATATCACTTCAGTAAACACAGTTTATTTAACTTACAGGGGCACAATCTTTTGTTAATCAAAAGTGATTAGTTCAACAAAAAGATGATGAATAAATGGAATATAAAGAGACAAATTTATACTCTGAAGATGAATTTATAAAATGCCCTGCCTAAAGAAATAGTAAAATGTTATTATTTATAAATGGTATCAATTTTTGTAAGAGACTATTGAGGAAATGTATTTGATATTCTCTTTATCTTATCAATAAATTTTGTGATATCTCTTTCTTTGCCATAATAAGAGGGATTGGCTTCATATTAATTTAAACTGCACATTTTTGCATGTTTTTTATTCACTTGGTATCATAAAGCTGTAGAAAGTTGAGTCTTGACTTGTAAATAGAAATTGGGTTAATAGACATTTTGTAATTGATAATTTAGGCATGCATTTAATATTTCATTGCATAAACTAGAGGAATCATTAGTTACTATTAATATACTTTTAACTTAGTTAAGGGTATTAAAGGCAGTAATTGAAAAAGAAAAAGCCTTTATACATTTCAGAATGCCTAATCTCTCTCTCTCTCTCTCT
>NW_006922522.1:106906-115824 GCF_000298275.1 Orycteropus afer afer | reverse complement strand
TTTTATGATTTATCCTTCTGTCCTCTTATCATTGGTCATATTAATTTTCTCCTGGGAAAACAAAATGAAAAAAATACTGACCAAATGCCAGTCCTAATTGTTAGGGTCTGCATCTACCATATAATTTTTCTAATTTATCATAAAGATTCAAATGGATTTCAGAATCAATTATAATTTTTTATTAAGTAATTTATGCAAATAATTATGCAAATCAATGTCCTTGAGTTAAAGGCAATTTGCCAAGACCTTACCACTCAAACAGGCAAAAAAAGTATAGTGTATTGAAGCCAAACTCTTTGGATATTATGAATATAGTTATTGGCAATAAACTGGTAGATTTTCCTCAGGCATATATTCAGTTAAATGTAAAGGCCAAAAATAATGGTTGAGAATAAGACTATTATTCAGGTAATCTTACAGTTGAGTAAAACAAATTATTTCTTTTCTTTCTTTTCTTAAATTTATCTTGCTGATAATTTATGGAATAAATTGTATACCCATAATAATTTGAAGCCATTTTATATAAATTTCAAGAGAGTCTAGCATAAAAATCTGTATGCTACTTTAATTTTGGCAGCTTAAATTTGTATTATAACAATTTTTAGAAAATCCAGACATCTATGAAAAATAAGGAATATCCATTAACATTATTAGAAAGTAGATCAATATAATTAAATTATTTATAAATTATTTTGACATAGGATATTGAAATCTGTATTTTGTAGTTTGAAGATTACCTTGCTCTCTTTCAAGGTTAGTATATTAAATTATTTTTTGTAAGCCTTGTGAATAAATACTATTAGTATGTAGGCTTCCTTAATTAAAACTAGACATCATACAAGAAGCAACACTTATTTTTCCCAGAAAATTTTATTATTAAAAATATTTTTTCATGGGTATAATTTTTTTGAAAAATACAAAAGATTGATGTACATAGCAAATTGTTAAAAGAAGATTTATGGCAAAGCTTAGAATCACAAAAATTGTGTTCTAGTTCCAGTTTGTTTATCTCATTTTGTGACCTCATGCATATTATCTAAATTTTCTGGGCCTTAAGAGTCTTTAACTGAAAAATGAGGAGATTGGAATCACAGAATTTTAAAGTATTTTCTAAGCTGAAAATTTTAAATTTGAATCAATGAAATTTATCATACAAGAGAAGAAATTTGACATTAAATAGATAAGCATTTAATTGACATGCCAGGATTTTTTTAATTTTTATGTGGGAGGGTGTTTTTGTTAATATCTTATACTAATGAATGGGCCAGTTTGAATATCAATTTTAGCAATCATCCTATATTACTTTCAAATATATATATTATTGTACATCTTCATTCTATGATTATAAAATAAGATGATATATAGTTGAGACTTCTAAAAATGGAATATACTCACCTTAAAACTTAAGCTATTTGAAAAGAAAATAGTAGTTGTGAGGTTATTCACAGCCTATTTCTTTAATCTACTCTGTTGCATAGCTCTGCATGAAATGTAACATCTGATATACTCTGAATATGCTCTTCCCTTCTAGTCTGTGTTCTAGATGTCACGTCTACTGGGAAGTTTTTTTTTTTTTCTTCAGACAATTAAGATGGTCATGAATGTAGTCAGTTTACAATCTGGAGCTTCAAAGCTATTATTAAATATCACTGCACCACAGATGTTGTTCATCAGTATGCCTAAAATAAATTGTGGATTAGATGTATTCAAGGTATACTTAAAAGAGAACACACACATGCACATATATTTGGAAGACAATAAATAAAGGAAAAAACAGGATCTGATTTACTCATATGTGAATCTAATAAATATTTTCTTTGTTCTTTAACTCTATCTTTTTTATTCACAATGATAAATCCTTTATTTTCATAATTATTTATAGTCTATTTGTTTAGGCCCATGGAAAAACTCTGTATGTAAAATAGCACAATTAAGGATGAAATGTTTCTAGTTACTCAGTGCTTTGACAGAATGAGAGTATTATTATATTATGTTATGCTAAAATTCAGGGGAGGCTAGGGAAAAAAAAAAAAAGAAAGAAAAAAGTGTAGTAAGACAAAAATTAAAAATTATGCCACCAGAGCTCCTCATTAGTCATTGTTGTTGTTGTTATATGCCATTGAGTCCAACCTGACTCATTGCAACCCCTCCTTGGGTTTCTGAGGCGGTATCACTACGGAAGTAAATTGCCTAACCTTCCTTCCGAGAAGTGGCTGGTGGGTTTGAACCACCAGCCTTCTGGTTAGCAGCCAAGTGCTTTAGGCACTACACTACCAGAGCTCCTTTATTAGTCATTAGAGAGATGCAAATCAAACTTCGATAATACATCAGCTTACACCAGAATTGACAGCAAAGTTAAAAAAAAAAAAAAAAAAACACAGAGCATTCTTATATTATGTTATGCTAAAAATTCAGGGGATGCTAGGAAAAAGAAAGAAAGAAAGTGTAGTAAGAAAAAAAAATTAAAGAGTTTTACAGAAATTTATTAACTAAGTGGTATCATGAACTTCATTTAAAAAAGTATATTAGAATGTGAATATGAGAGATAAGGAGATAATTTATACTTAGAAGTTTCTATTCTCTCAGAAATTCTACATATAGAAGGTATTTTGCACAGTAATCTTGTGAGTTAGATATCCCTGGCTCTAATTTACAAAAGAGGACACATAATTTTCAATGACCTTCCAAGTTGCTAAGGCAGGAAAAAGCAGGGCCAAAATTTTAATTATCATTTTTTTTTCTTCCCAAAGCTAAGGCTCTTTTTTTATCCCCCTATTCTCTTCAACAAACATCCATAATAAGTCTTGCATTAGATAGCAGAATTAAAAGACATGTACAAATAGAACATTAATCTCCCATTCCATGTTGTCTAGGATAAAACTTGTAGAAGCATTGTTACCCACACTATTGTTGGACATATTTTTCTCAGACTTATTTCCATATAAAATGTTGACTTGCTTTTAGAGATGTTAGAACTTTGATTAGTTATGAGAGAGTACCTCTTCTGTTATAATTAAGCTTATCACATGCACTAGTTTAAATGTCACTTTCCTGATTTATTTTTATTGTACCTGTGCTATTATAAAAATGTCCCTACTTATATCAATAATGTCTAGTTTGGAAAATACATTATATATTTACCCTAGCTATAACTTATTTTGCTGGTTTTGTTTTCAGTTTTACAAAGAATGAATCTAAGCGATATTTTTGGTGCTAAAATTATTGCAATCCTACTTATCAGACAGGTCTTTTTATTTCTTATTCACTTGCTCTGAATAGTTGCCAAGGACAGTTAAGATGTTTCAGTAGTATTAACCTTTGTAGAAACATGGATCAATGGATCAGAAAGACAAGCAACAAGAAGCTCAGTAGAATTTTATCAAAGTTATCTATGTGAATTTTCTTCGTATTATTAAAAAAACTAACAAAATTATCATATGTAACAAACACAAAAAGCAGGAGACAAACTAGATGACTGGACCTCCTAAAACTTAAACACTTATTCATATCAAAAGAGTTCCTTTTAAGAAGTGGCTAGAGGATTTGAACCACCAGCCTTCTGGTTAGCAATCAAGTGCTTTAGGCATTACGCCACCAGAGCTCTTCAACAGTCACTGTTGTTGTTATATGCCATTGAGTCAAACCTGACTCATAGTGATCCCTCCTTGGGTTGCTGAGGCAGTATCACTATGGAAGAAGATTGCCCAACCTTCCTTCCGAAGAGTGGCTTGTGGGTTTGAACACCTGGTTAGCAGTTGAGTGCCTTAGGCACTACGCTACTAGAGCTCCTTCATTAGTCAGAGAGATGCAAATCAAAACTATGGTAATACATCAGCTTACACCAACATTGACAGCAATTAAAAAAAAAAAAAAAAAAAACAGAAAACAACAAATGCTGGTGAGGGTGTGGAGAGATTGGAAACCCTCATATACTGCTGATGGGATTGTAAAATGGCCCATCCACTGTGAAAAACAGTACAACACTTCCTTAAAAAGCTGGAAATAGAAATACCCAATGAACTAGCAGTCCCACTATTATATATATATGCCACAAAAATGAGAGCCATGACATAGATAGGTATATTCACACTCATGTTCATTGCAACACTATTCACAAGAGCAAAAAGATAGAAAAGTCCTAGGTGCCCTTCAGTAGATGAATGGATAAAGAAACAATGGTACACACATATAATGGAATACTGTACAATGTTAAAGAATAACAATGAACCTGTGGAAAACCTCAAAACATGGATGAATCTGGAGGACATTATGCTGAGGAAAATTGTTCAATCACAAAAGGACATATATTTTATGAGACCATTATTATAAAAAGTCAAGAAAAGTTTTCACGCAAAAATAAATGTTGTTTTATGGTTACCAGAGGTGGGAGAGGAACACAAGGTGAATTAGTACTAGAGGGCAGACATATATTAACTTGGTTGAAGGAGAAGGCAATATACAATAAGGGGGATGTGAGCAAAACATAATCAAGGAAAAGGAAGACACTGTGAAGTGTATAAGAATTAAGGGAATAGTGGTAAATTCTATTACACACACAATCCTTCAGTAATAACAATACTCTATGAGTGGATACATAGATAGATACATAAGGGATGGGAAGGAGAATACGACTTTACCCACAAATATGTATAGGTTACAGCAGATATCTATATGTATATATTTACGTATGCTGCAAATATATCCACGAATATAGTTGAGCATACAGAGGGCAAAGTTATGAAACTCTCTTATACATAAGAGACCTTGAGTCTCTTGAGTGACTGAGTCAATGAGCCTGAGGGCTCAGGACCATACTCAAGGAACATCAATATCAATTGTAACAACATACTCCTCAAGTAACATATTCTAACTCCTACTTTGGTGAGTAGTGACTGGGATCTTAAAAGCTTATGAGCAACCTTCTAAGATGCAACTTTTTGTCTCTCCTTGTTCAGAGAAAAGATGAGTGAAGAAAACCAAAGATGTATAGAAACAATTAATTCAAAGGACTAATGGACCATGTGAAACATAATCTCCAAGATCCTGTGACCAAAAGAACTAGATGGTGCTCAGCTTCCACTACTGACTTTAGTAGTTGACACTTACCAGTTGGATGGTGTGGTAGTGAAAATGGGTCAACTTGGCTGGCCCATGACTTTGAGTAGCTTGGCAGCTGGATGCAGTTATTCCCCTTGATGAGACTGGATGTGGTGTCATCAACTCCATAGTGGAATCTGCTGTGAGAAACTAATTAACTGCCTTCTGGGTGTGGCCTGCTTCCAGTTTATGTGGGCAAGCTTTGAGAAAGACTCTAACTTTTCCTATATTTGGGATCTGCATTTGGCCAGGCCTTCATCTTCACTTCCTAGACTTGAACCAGTGGACTTCCATATTGCCTACTGATCTTAGGGTAGCTTCTTGGACTTGAACCTCCCTTGTTGCCTGATTGACATTGTGCCATTTTACCTTCAGCCCTTGGGTTCATCAGCCTCAGCTCCCAGTAGCTGCCTGAATTAAAAGATATATCTCCAGCTCCAGTGGACCTTGAAAAGAGGCAAAACTGAGGTCCAAGGTCAAAGGACCTTCACTTAGGGTTGGCACTCTGAATTTGGACTTCTAACCTCTGAAAGTGTAAGAGAATAAATTCCTGTTTGTTACACCATCCATTTGTGCTATTTATATTATAGCAGAACCAAGACAGATGGGGACTGGTAGAATTCTGGAGACTATGACCTCAGTCACTCTTAAGGCCTGGCACTGAAGTTACCTCTGTGGTTCAATTTTCAAACAAACAATAGGTATACAAAGTGAACAAAAACCCTAGAGAAATATGCACTGCTTAGAACAATCAACTATTTGATATCAAAAGGGTAACATTTGCCTGAAGACAAATTTCAGAAGGCAGGAGGGTTAGGAAAGAGGGAGGAATTAAAATGGAAAAAACATAAGGAGGAACTGACAGGGGGAGTAAATTTTATTTTCTTTCTCCTTTAGGATCATCCAAATATGCTTTTTACTTTTTTTTTTTTTTTTTTTGAGAATACATAACATAAAGAATGTATAATAGTCTTTGGGTTTTTTTTTTGATGTATAGATCATGTTTGTGTGTGTGTGTGTGTTGTATATTTCTAAATCAATTGGGTTTAGTTGATTACTACCTAACAACTTACACAATGTCTGATTTCAAGGTGGTATGGATTCTGGGTCTCCAAATCTCTTGTTCCTTTGCAGCCGACTTGCCGAGTGCAACACGCCATCTAAAGTCCTGACTGCTGCTTCCATTGGCCTCAATTGTAGAACCAAGCAACGTGAAATCTTTGACAACCTCAACCTTTTCTCTGTTTATTGTGATACTGCTTATTGATCCAGTTGTGAGGATTTTTGTCTTCTTTATATTGAGATGTTATCCATACTGCAGACTGTGTTCCTCAATCTCCATCAGTAAGTGCCTCAAGTCATCCTCACTTTCAGCAAGCAAAGTTGTATTGTCTGCATATCTCAGGTTGTTAATGATTCTTCCTCCAATCCTGATGCCAGAATTTTCTTCATATAGTCCAGCAACAACAGCTAGTTGGTCCTACTTACACTAGACAAAATGGTCAAACAGTGAGATGAGCTCAGGCCTGCTGAATCACAGCTTAAGGGCCACATAAAAGACCTCAATGTTTCCAATTATGCTCTGAAAGAAAACCTTATTTCTTCTAGTAGCAGAGCTGATATTGCTGAAAACCGAACCTAGAGTCTTATTGTAAGGGTGGCTGAATTACAATGCCAATTAAATTACCAACCCAGAACGGTGTCTGAAGTTAAAGTGAGGGCATTGATTGGGAAAAAATGGGATTCTTAAACCTGGAATGAGGACATATGGGCAGATAGTCAGGAAGATCAGGATATGGAGCCTGTAAATTCTGTTGAATCCCTCCCATCTGAACGGATTACTGTGAAGCCATTATCCCCTCCACCTCAGTTTGATGGGATTAACCTAACTGTTCCTGCTGGGTTGTCTGAGATGGAGGTCATGGATGATGTTGCTGAATGTTCTCAGGAACTGCCCCAACAACACATTGTTGCTGCTAGACCTATTACTAAAGTTAAATACAACTGAGCCCCAAAGGGTGAAATACAATGTGTGACTGAGAAGGTGGTATGCTACATCTGAAAAGATCTACTCGATTTTGCTAATATGTACAGAGAGAAACCTGAGAATACATATGAGAATGGCTACTGAGGGTGTGCGATAATGGTGCATGGAATGTAACATTGGATCAGTTTGAGTTTATTGATTTAGGACCATTAAGTATGGATTCTTCTTTTAATGTTTCAGCTCAAGAGGTTAGGAAAGGATCTAATAGTTTATTTGGTTGGCTTACTGAAGCATGGATTATGAGGTGGTCTACCTTAAGTCAAGTTGAAGTACCAGACCTGCCTTGGTTTAATGTAGAAGAAGGTATCCAGAGGCTAAGGGGAATTGGTCTGTTAGAATGGATTTATCAGATTAGACCCCTAAAGCCAGAAATGGAGAGTCCAGAAGACCCACCTTTCACCAGTATGGTGAGTAATAAATTTGTGAAGGGAGCTCCAGCATCCTTGAAGACTGCTGTGATTGCTATTTTATATAAGCCAGATTTGACAGTGGGAACTGCGCTAATTGAACTTAACTACGATGGGGCTGATTGGACCTCCATGGTAGTAGAGGCCAAGTGGCAGTAGTTAATTGTCAAAGACAAGGTGAGCATGGTTACCATAATGGACAGCAGAGTCAGAACAGTAATCAGACTAGCTGACTCATATGGAATTATGGCATTGGCTGCTTGTGCCACATTCACTAGTAGTGAAATACATGGCAAACTTACTAAATATTTACTGGGTCTGTATAGACAGAAGAATTCTAGGTCACGTGAACAGCAGTCTAAATTGAGTCACCAGAATACAGAGTCAGGGCCCCTAAATAAATTCCCAGAGTTGAGTCAGTTTACAAACCCACAATCCCTTGAATAAAGGGGAGCCCAGGTCCCTTTGAGGAAGGATCCCACTACATTGCCAAAAATGTCAATCTTTTTCCCAGCCTTCTTCAAAGGGATCTGAGGGCTTTTATGAGAGTGACTGTCACTTGGGCCATATGATCTGGCTGATCCAATGGTACCTGAAGTGTCCATAGTAGATACAAATGCTGTGTGGAGTCTTTGGTAGGTCCTTATTGGCGATTCCAACACAGATCCTTGGGATTTTGGAGCAAATTTTTGCTTCCTGTCCCTGCTACCCTATGCTCAATGAGTCGGGACATCTTAGTCCTAAAAGGAAGAACACTGCCACCTGGAGACAATACTGACTGCTTTGAACTAGAAGTTAAAAATGACATCCAGCCATTTTGGCTTCTTCATTCCTCTGGATCAACAAACAAAGAAGGGCATTACTGTTACTATGTGTGTGATAGATCCTGATTACCAAGGGGAAGTTGGATTTACATAATGGAAGTAAAGAAGAATGTTTCTGGAATACAGGAGATATTTTAGGACGTCTCTTAGTACTACCTTGTCCTGCAATTCAAGTCAATGGACAATTACAGCAACCCCATTCTGATCTGACTTCTGGTGGCCCAGACCCTTCAGAAATGAAGGTTTGGGTCACCCCACTAAGCAAAGAACCACAACCAGCTGAGGTGCTTGCTGAAGGCAAGGGAAATACAGAATTGGTGATGGAAGAAAGTAGTTCTGAATATCAGCTATAACCACATCACCAGTTGCAGAAACGAAGACTGTGATTGTTATATTTCTTCATTGTATATATGCATCAAATATTTTTGTTTCCTTCTGTTATGAACTGTGAAATGTAAATAAGGTTAATGCATTTTTGTTGTATGTGTATTAGCGTATCATGTTAGGTGTAAATATGACTTTATAATTGTCCTTATTTAGAGA
>NW_006922522.1:99538-102281 GCF_000298275.1 Orycteropus afer afer | reverse complement strand
CATTCTTGTCTGAGAACTGGGAGCATGAGAAGAATAACTTGTACTTGCACCTGCATGCTCAAGGACAAACTTATTTGCAGAGTACAAAAAAACTGCTTGCACGTCTTCAATGCTGCATAAGCAAAACAGCATAACCTTGGGACTCTAACAAAATCCCACAGCATGTAATATTTATGATATTGCTCAATAATCTCTGCATTCGGTTGGATCCCTTTCCTTTGTAATGGGTACAAATATGGATCTCTTCCAGTTGGTTGGCAAGGTATCTGACTTTCAAATTTCTTGGATAGATAAGTGAGTTTCCAGTGTTGCCTTCATTTGTTGAAAGATATCAATGTACATTCCTTATTTTTTTGCCAATGTTCTCAGTGCAGCTTGAACTTCTTCTTTCAACACCATGTATCTTGATCATATGCTATCTGTGAAATGATTGAACATTGACCAATTAGTTTTGATACAATGACTCTGTGAATCCCTTCCATTTTCTTTTGATCCTTCTTACATTGTTTAATATTTTGCACATACTCACTGTCATAAAGTGAACCCATTGGGTTTCCAAGGAAGTAAATCTTTACTGAAGTCCATTGGCCCATCTTCTTTATGCAGATCAGCTGGTGGGTTTGAAACTCCAACCTTCTGGGTAGCAGTCAGATGCCTTGGGCACTGGTTGCCAGAGGTCCTGTGCCCATAACATCCTTCAATTTAGGGTTTGAATTTTTTCTTCAGTTCTTTCCACTTGAGAAATGACAACCATGTTTTTATATTTTTATTTTGTCACTCCAGGTCTTTGCATGTATCATTATAATACTTTTCTTTGTTTTCTAGAGCCACCCTTTACAATCCTCTTTTCAGCTCTTTTCCTTTCATCATTTCTTCCATTTGCTTTAGCTACTCTACACTCAAGAGCAAGTTTCAGAGTTTCTTCTGACATATATTTTGGTCTTTTATTTCTTTCCTATGTTTTTAATTATTTTATTTTATTTTTTGCTGTGTTCATGTTGATGTCTTTGATGTCTTCCCACAAAAACGAAAAAATGAACTCACTGCCATTGAGTCGGATATGACTCATAGTGACCCCTCCTTGGTTTTCTGAGGTGGTATCACTACAGAAGTAGATTGCTCAAACTTCCTTCCAAGGAGTGGATGCTGGGTTTGAACTGCCAGCCTTCAGGTTAGTATTCAAATGCCTTTGGCATTATGCCACAACTCATCTGATTTTCAGTCATTAGTGTTCAATGCATCATATCCCATATCCATTTTTGTTGTTGTTGTTCTTTCTTTCTTTTTTTTTTTTTTTTTACATCTTTCACATTCCAACCACCAGTATTTATCATTGCATCTTGATAACATATTTGAGCAATTTCAGACTGAGGAAATTGATAAATATCTTCAATTTTTTTCATCCTTGAATTTAGTGGTTGGTGCATAAATTTGAATAGTAGTAGTAGTAACTGTTCTTCCCACAAGACATATAGATATTATCTTATCATTGACAGCATTGTCAAGGGAGATAATGAAATGTTCTTTTTGACAAAGAATGTGATGTAATTCCTCTTCAATATGTCATTCCCAGAGTGACTGTCTGATTCAAAATAGTGAATACTAATCCATTTCAGCTCACTAATACCTAGGGTACTGTTTTTATTTTTTGTTCCATTTCTTTCTGATGACTTTTAATTTTCCTAAATTTATACTTGATGCATTACACATTCTTATTATTAATGGATATTTGCAACTGTTTCTTCTCATTTTGAGTCATGCCATATCAGCAAATGAAGGTCCCCAAAACATTTGTCCATCCATATCATTAAGGCCCACTCCACTTTTAGGATGGAGTTCCTCCCCAGTTGTGTGTTTAGTGCCTTCCTATATGAGGGGCTAATCTTCCAACAGTGTATCACACAATGTTTCACTGGTTTTTGGTGGTCAATTTTTTTTCACGATAAACTACCATGTCCTTCGTCCTAGTCTGTCTTAGTCTGCAAGCCTCCTAATACCATGGGTGACACTGCAGGAATTTAAGATAATGATGGTATACCTTCCAGCATCACAGCAACAGATAGTCCAACATAATACAGCCAACTGATAGATGAGTGAGATTCCTGCCATTGTTGTTGTTGTTAAGTGCCCTCTAGTCAGCTCCGATTCACAGCCACCCTATGTACAACAGAATGAAGCACTGCACCCCCTCACAATGCTTGCTATACCTGAGCTCATCATTGCAGCCATTGTGCCAGTCAATCTCATTGAGGTGCTTCCACTTTTTACTGACCCTCCACTTAACCAAACGTTATATCCTTCTCTAGGAAATGGTCCCTTCTGACAACATGACCAAAGTAGGTGAGATGAAGTCTGCCCATTCTCACTTCCAAAGAGCATTCCAGCTGCTTTTCCTCCAGGACAGATTTGTTCATTCTTCTGGATGTCCATGGTACTTTCAGTAACCTTTGCCAACACAACAATTCAAAAGCATCAACTCTTCTTCAGTCTTCCTTATTCATTGTCCAGCTCTCACATGCGTATGGAGCAATTGAAAATACCATGCCTTGGATTTGGTGCCTCATCCATTTCAGGAGGTGGTATGTGATCAAGAACCAATGGTATTGAAAGAAAAAGTCGAAGCCACACTGAAGGAATTGGTGAAGAACAAGGCTTCAGTAATTGACAGAATACCCATTGAGATGTTTCAACAAACGGATGCTCCACTGGAGACACACACGTGGTTATGCCAAGAAATTTGGAA
>NW_006922522.1:96744-99438 GCF_000298275.1 Orycteropus afer afer | reverse complement strand
TATATATATATATATATATAAGCTTTACTGACTTTGTTTCTCTAGAGAACCCAGACTAACACAGACCACAAGCTGCAAATTTTATATCCGGCAAGAAACTCATTACTCAATTTTATATAAAGAGAGAATCGGTGTAGAAGTTGGTCAGCAGAATGTTTAAAGAACCTTGAGTCTAGGTTAAATTTACTAACATTTTTTGATAATAATTTATGTCTACATTGTTGCTAAATTAGGTATTTCTGAAAAGCCTTTTCCTGCCAAGATACCTGTGTTCCTTATTTGTGAAAATAGCAAGGTTACTTTGTAGAAAAAATGTTTTAAAAACTCTCCTGACATCCCCCGTTTTAGGTAAGAAATTTGTTTTATTTTTAAGATCTGGCGTAGTTTTATAAAATCCATGTACATTTTCATAATTATAGAATTATGATAATTTTATAGGTTTTTCTTTGCTTAACACTGGTTTCTGGCTCACTTCTATAAAATTAGAAATCAAAACTACTGATACTACTACTAGCAAGGCTATTTAGAATTAGATTTTTATCGAAGAAAATACACTGTGAGAGAAAAATTATTTTTAAAATAATACATGGAATTCACACTTTCAGCCATGATGGAATAATAATTGGAACTACCAGTCACCATACACCACTATGAAGCAAACAAAATATATAAAGCAACTGTTTTCAGATAAGCAGAACATGACTGTGAGCCTGAGAGAACGGAAGGAAAATAAGTGAGCTCATTAGGGCTTAGACTATATTCCAGGAGCTAAATTCCAGATTGCAGGATACAGAGAAAATAAACACCTAATCACACAAACACACATGCATGCATGCACATACAAACACAAAAACTTAAGAGAACCTTGGCCTCACTTAGTATTATTAAGTATCACTAAGTATTATTAGAGGTTGGAGAAACTGGAGCACTTTTAAGAGTTATGGGACATCATCTTACAAGAAAGAAATTTTAATAAATAAACATCCAGAACTCTTTACTTGATCCCTTTAAGTTTTTCTTGAGCATAATGTTTTGCATATGTAGAGTGAAACTCTAAATCCTGAGCAAAAAAAAAAAAAAAAATTCGGATTATAATAATCTGAAATATTACACAAGCCCTCACAGGGCAGGGAGATAAATATTTTTTCTTTTCCTTTTTTTGTTGGTTGTTCCTGTGTTTTTATATGGTGTGTTTTTTGTCCACTTGCTTTTACTTTTTTGATAGGTTTTTGATTATTGTTTCTGTCTAACTGAGTGGGAGACAGCAACAGTGTCCATACAGTGCAACCACACCTGCACCTCCTAAAGCTCCACTTACTGAGTGAGAGCCACGACTTCCTTCTCCACCAACTGGCCAAAGATAAATGACACAAAAAGAGCCAGACTCACCCTTAACTAGTCTTCACAAATAGTTAACTGATATCTAAATACAACAACATTGCAATGTCCCAGAGACAACAGACCATCACAGTCCACAAAAGGAAGCAAGATAAAGTGGTAGAAATGAGGGAACAGGATACAGCCTTAGAGCATATCTCTGTGGAAGAAGCAGCATTGGAAATCCCTGATAAGGAATTCAAAATAATTATAAATTATAAATTTACTTTGTAAACAAAATGACATAAATTATTTTGATCTAATGTATTGGTTTTGACTCTACAGCAAAGTTAATTTTTTTTTTAATTTTATTTTTAATATATTGGTTAAAAAAGTTTTAAAAGAATCTCATTTAAATGAAATATGCATAGGTTGTTATAATTCCTATACTTCACTTCAAGTATACTTAAAATAATAAACAAAATTTAGCCTTAGATAATCACACATTTCCTTCTATTGCATTTTTGAAGGTCTGAATATTCCAACTAGTTTCCTTTTATAGCAGCTTCTGGCCAGACTTGGAAAGAATTTAAAGAATTGTGGCTGCTGTTAGGTGCCATCAAATAGAATGAAACACTGTCCAGACCTGTGGTATCCTCACAATTGTTACGCTTGTTACAGACATTGTCTATCCATCTTATTGAGGGCTTCCTCTTTTCACTTACCCTCTACTTTACCAAGCATGATATCCTTCTCCAGAGACTGGTCCCTCCTGATAACATGACCAATGTTCTAGAGACAAAGTCTTGCCATCCTCTCTTCTAAAGGGCATTAAGGCTGTACTTCTTTCAAGAGAAATTTTTCTGTCTTTGTACTTTTTTTCAAGTTAGATTGGATCATTCTTCTGGCAGTTCATGATGTATTCAATATTCTTCACCAATATCATAATTCAAATGCATCAATTCTTCTTTGATCATCTTTATTCATTGTCCAATTGTCACATGCATATGAAGTGATTGAAAATTCTGTGCCTTGGGTCAGGCACACCTTAGTCTTCAAAGTGTTCTCCTTGATCTTTAACCCTTTAAAGAGCTCGCTTGGAGCATATTTGCCCAATCCAATGTATCTTTTGATTTCTTGACTGCTGCTTCCATGGACATTGATTGTGGATCCAAGTAAAATAAAATCATTGACATCTTCAATCTTTTATCCATTTATGAAGATGGTTCTTATTGGTCCAATTGTGAAAAGTTTTTCTCAATATTTAAATATAATCCATAATGAAGGTTTTAGGTTTTATCTCTATCAGTAAGTGCTTCAAGCTGTCTTCACTTTCAGCAAGCAATTCTCATACACAACTTTCCTAATTTTAAACCA
>NW_006922522.1:89599-90719 GCF_000298275.1 Orycteropus afer afer | reverse complement strand
AAAAAAAAAAAAAAAATGGTTGCAGCAGTATATTGACAGAGAACTTCCAGAAATACAAACTGGATTCAGAAGAGGATGTGGAAGGAGGGATATCATTCCTGATGTCAGATGAATCTCGGCTCAAAGTAAAGAATACCAGAAAGATGTTTACTTGTGTTTTATTTTGCAAAAGCATTTGATTTTCTGGATCATAACAAATTGTGGATAGCATTCAGAAGAATGAGAATTCCAGAATACTTAATTGTTTTCATGAGGAACCTGTATGTAGACCAGGAGGCTGTCAGTTGAACAGAGCAAGGAGATACAGCATGGTTTAAAATCAAGAAGGGAGTGGATCAGAGTTGTGTCCTTTCACCATACTTATTCAATCTATATGCTGAGAAAATAATCCAAGAAACAGGACTATATGAAGCAGAATGTGGCATCAGGATTGGAGAAAGAATCATTAACAACCTGTGATATGTTGATGACACAACTTTGCTTGCTAAAAGTGAGGATGACTTAAAGCACTTACTGACAAAGATTGAAGAATACAGTCTGAAGTATGGATTACATCTGAATATAAAGAAGACAAAAATTCTCACAACTGGACCTGTAAACAGCATCATGATGAATGGAGAAATGATTGAATTTGTCAAACACTTCACATTCCTTGGTTTTACAATTGATGTCAATGGAGGCTGCAGTCAGGACATCAGACAATGTATGTTGTTGTTATGTGCCATGGAGTCAGACTCGACTCATAGCTACCCATCCTTGGGTTTCTGAGGAGGTATAACTATGGAAATAGATTGCCCAACCTTCCTTCCGAGGAGTTGCTGGTGGGTTTGAACCACCAGCCTTCCGGTGAGCAGTCAAGGGCCTTGGTCACTATGCTACCAGAGCTCACAATGTGTAGCACTGTACAGGTTGGCTTCAAAGGACCTCTTTCAAGTGCTAAAGAGCAAAGATGTCTCCTTGAGGACTAGGGTGTGCCTAACAAAAGCCATGATATTTTCAATCACCTCATATGCCTGTGAGAGCTAGATAATGAATAAAGAATACCAAAGAAGAATTGATACTTTTGAAATGTGGAGCTGGAGAAGAATACTGAAAGTACCATTCACTGCTAAAAGAACTA
>NW_006922522.1:88541-89319 GCF_000298275.1 Orycteropus afer afer | reverse complement strand
GTGTATATTTTTTGCTATTAGTCGGAGATTAGTCGATGGCACCTAACAGCAACAATGAGTTAGGTGCACCTTAACCTTGAAAGAGACATTTTTTTCTCTTCAGCACTTTCAAAAGGTCTTTTGCATCAAATTTGACCAGTGCAATACATCGTCTGAAGTTTTGACTGCTGCTTCCATTGGTGTTGATTGTGGAACTGAATAATATGAAATCTTTGACAACTTCCGTTTTCCTAATTCTATTGTCACAATGCTTATTGGAGCAGTTGTGAGAATTTTCATTGTCTTTGTATTTAGGTGTAATCCACACTGGAGACAATACTCTTTAATCTTCATTAATAAGTCATCTTCACTTCTGGCAAGCAAGTTTGTGTCATCTGCATATCACAGGTTGATAATTACTCTTCCTCAGGTATAGATGATGTGTTCTTCTTCATATACTCCAGCTTCTCGGATGATTTGCTCAGCATACAGATTGAACAAGTATGGTAAAAAGATACTATCCTGACACATTCCTTTCCTGATTTTAAACCATGCCCATTGTTCTGTTCAAAGGACAGCTTCCTTTGTACATGAACAGGTTCCTGCTGAGCACAATTAAGTGCTCTGGAATTCCCATTCTTCTTAAAGTTATCCATATTTTGTTACTATCCACACAGTTGAATACTTTTGCATAGTCAATGAAACACAAGTTGATGTCTTTTGGTATTATTTGCTTTCAGCCAAGAGTCATCTGACATCAGTAATGATGTTCCTCATCCCACTCTTCTGAGTCCAGCTT
>NW_006922522.1:87484-88441 GCF_000298275.1 Orycteropus afer afer | reverse complement strand
TTCCCCAAAGACTATTCCATGATGGAAGCATTTGAGATAACTTGTCATAAAACTCCTTTGCTATCTTACTAGTAGATAAGTCTAAAGTAGGTGTCTGTTGCATATTTAAAATTTGTTTATGTAAACTGATTAAATTAAGATTATTATTAAAATTTTTCCAAATTCCCAACAAATGTTTTCTTACTCTATTCCAGGAATAAATGGAGGCATTATGTTGCAATTTTGTCACACAAATGGCTGGATAAGCATTATGACATTCCAATTGTTGTCTAATCTTAATTTGTTGTACTTCAGTTCCCATAAGCATAACTGTATCATACAATGCATTCAATTTATGCTCCATTATTTCATTAATGTTTTCTTGAGATTCCCAATTTTCAGTAACATTAGTCATTAAATTATTTACCTATGAAGCTGTTTATATATACTGAGTCAAAGCAACAGCAGCTACAGAGGAACTAATTATAACCGTGACTAAAGAAATAATTCCAACAATAATCCATTCCACAAACCTTTTTGGTCTTAATAATAAATCTTTGACTTCTTCTAATGTCCTCATTCCTGCTTCACTATACCATTCTCCTGACACATTAACAGGTATCATAACAAATGAAGGATTATATAGTATAGCAATACTTTGGTTGTCAGTAATTCCATTAATACAATTAGTTAAATTACAATTTAAGCAATTAATATCATATTCTTCAGATCAGTAAGTAATATTAACTTCACCCACCAACAGCAAATATGGTTCTGGCACACATGCTTGTTTTACCTCTGTCAAGTTCATTTGATGTCTATAATTAGAAGTTGGAGAAGGAATAATAGAAACATTCCCCATTGCTAATACTAATTTCCATAATTCCACATGAAAATTACGATTATCTATTGTCCGAATACCATCAGTAAGACCAATTAAAGAGGAATTAGTATAAGGTGACCAATCTATAAGGGAAA
>NW_006922522.1:81079-86182 GCF_000298275.1 Orycteropus afer afer | reverse complement strand
ATTTCTGACAACATGACTAGGGTAGGTGAGAGGAAGTCTAGCCATTTTCACTTCTTTGGAACATTCTGGGTGCAACTCTTTAAGGACAGACTTGTTAGCTCTTCTGGCAGTCCATGGTACTTTCAAGTCCACACCCCAATACCATCAGGTCTTTGATCTTCCTTATTTATTATCCAGCTTTCATATGCATATGAAGATACTGAAAATACCATGGCTTGGGTTCAGTCACTCACTCACTCACTGCCATCAAATTGGATCCGACTGATAGCAACCCTTCCTTGGGTTTCCAAGGCAGTATCACTATGGACGTAGATTGCCCAACCTTCCTTCCAAGGAGTTCCTGGTGTGTTTGAATCACTAGCCTTCTAGTTAGCAGTCAAATGCCTTTGGCTGTTTGACTATGCTACAAGATTTCCCTGGCTTGGGTTAGACACATCTTAGTCTTCAAAGAGACATCTTTGCTCTTCAGTACTTTAAAGTGGTCTTGTGCAGCAGATTTTCTCAGTGCAATACGTTGTCAGATTTCTTGACTGCCACTTCCTTTGGTGTTGATTATGGAATCAAGCAATATGAAATCTTTGTCAACTTCAGTCTGTTTTCCATTTATTGTGATACTGTTTATGAGCCCAGTTATGAGGATTTCCATTTCTTTATGTTGAGGTGCACTCCACACTGATGACGGTAGTCTTTAATCTTCATCAGTAAGTGCTTCAAGCCATCTTCATTTTCAGCAAGCAAGTGTGCCATCTGTATATCACAGGTTGTTAATGAGTCTTCCTCCAATCCTGATGCTACATTCTTGTTCTGGTTACCTAATGCTGCTCCGACAAGAAATATACCACAAAAGGGATGACCTTAACAAACAGGGGTTTATTCTCTTACAGTCTGGAGGCTTTAAGTCCAAGTTCAAACTGCCAGGCTCTAGGGGCTGGCTGAAAGCCCCTCAACCTTGGAGTCCAGCTCTGCCTCCTCCTCCCAGCCCACTGGAGCTAGAGGTATTTATTCACTTAGACAGCTTCTGGCTGCTGAGGATGAGAAGCCCAAGGTTGACAAGTAAAAAGGCACAGTCCTGATGTTACCAAACCACACAGCAGGCCGTTAATTCAGGTTCATTGTTAAGTTCTAAGGTCAGCAGAGCATGGCAGGCTGCTGAACAATGACACAGCTACATGCAGGGTCTGAGCGTGCTGTAAGCTAGAGATCATTTGCAAAGCTGCTTCTATACATGGGAAGCAGACCACATACCCAAAGCAACTACTCAGTTGCTCATGGTAGTAGATCCCACCATGGAGTTGATGTCCAGTCTCATCATGAGGAATAACTACCATCAGCTGCCTAGCCACTCAACCAAGCCTAGCCAAGTTGAGTCACAAACATAAGCACCACAATTCTTCTTCTTATAATCCAGCTTCTTGGACTATTTGCTCAGCATACAGATTTAATAAGTGTGATTAAAGATGCAACCCTGACACACTCCCTTCCTGACTTTTAAGCCATGCAGTATCTCCTTGTTCTGTTCAAATGACAATCTACTGGTCCATGAACAGGTTCTTCATGAGCACAATTAAGTGCTCTGGAATTCCCATTGTTCTCAATGTTATCCATAATTTGTTATGATCTACACAATTGAATGCTTTTGAATAGTCAATAAAACACAAGTAAACTTCTTTCTGGTATTTTTTGTTTTCAACAAAGATCCATCTGACATCAGCAATGATAACTCATGCTCCATATCTTCTTCTGAATCTAGTTTGCATTTCTGAAATTTCCCTGTCAATATACTGTTACAATCATTGTTAATTATCTTCAGCAAGATTTTAATCATGTTTCATATCAGTAATATTTTTAGAAAATTTCCACATTCTTTTAGACATCCTTTCTTTGTAATGAGTACAAATATGGATCTCTTCCAGTCAAGTGGCCAAGTAGCTGTCTTACAACATTCTTGCATCATGACTAAGTGTCTTCAGTGCACCATCTGTTTCTTGAAAAATCTCAGTGAGTATTCCATCAATTGCTGAAGTCTTGTTTTTACCAATTTCTTCAGTACAGCTTTGATTTCTTCCTACAATACAATTGCTTTTTCATCATATGTCACCTCCTGAAATGGATGAACTTCCACTAATTCTTTTTGGTATAGTGACTCTGTGTATTCCTTCCATCTTCTTTTGATGTTTCCTGAATCATTCAAAATTTGGCTTGTAGAATCTTTCAATATTGCAATTCAAGGGTTGAATTTTGTCTTCAGTTCTTTCATCTTGAGAAATGCTCACAGTACTTTTCTTTTTTTGGTTCTCTAACTCCAGGCCTTTGCACATTTCATTATAATAATTGACTTTGTCTTCTCAAGCTGCCCTTTGAAATCTTCTTCTTCTTTTTTTTTTTTTATCTTGTCATTTCTTTCATTAGTTTTATCTACTCTCTTTTCAAAAGTAAGTTTCAGAGATTCTTCTGACATCCATTTTTTTTTTTTTTCTTTTCCTGTCTTTTTAATTACCTTTTGCTTTCTTCATGGCTGATGTTCTTGATGTCATCCCACAATTCCTCTGGTTTTGGGTCATTGGTGTTCAATGTATCAAATGCATTTTTTAGATGGTCTCTAAATTCAGGTGTGATATAATCAAGATCTTACTTTGGGTCTCATAGTCTTGTTTTAATTTTTTTCAGCTTCAGCTTGAACTTGCATGTGTGCAATTGATGGTCTTTTCCAAAATCAGTTCCTGACCCTGTTTTGGCTTAAGATATTGAGCTTCTCCATTGCCTTTTTCCACAAATATAGTAGATCTGATTTCTGTGTATTCCACCTGGTGAAGTCCATGTGTACAGTTGCTGTTAATGTTGTTTAAAAATGGAATTTGCAAAGAATAAGTCATTGGTCTTCCAAAATTCTATCATACGATCTCTGGCTTCATTTCTGTTACCAACGCCATATTTTCCAACTACTAGTGATTATTCTTTGTTTCCAACTTTTGAATTCCAGTCATTAATGAAAATTAACACATATTGATTGAATGTTTGGTCAATTTCAGACTGCAGAAGTTAGTAAAATTCTACAATGCCCTCATCTTTGGCTTTGGTTGTTGGTGCATAATTTTGAGTAATAGTAATATTAACTGGTCTTCCTTGTGGGCATATGGATTTTATTCTATAACTAACAGCATTGTGCTTCAGAATAGTTTTTGAAACATTATTTGTGATTATGAATGCCATGCAATTCCTCTTTAATTTGTCTTTTCCGGCATAGTAGATCATATAGTTTTCTGATTCTAAATGGCCAAAACTAGTCTATTTCAGCTCTCTAATGCCAAGGAGAAGTCAGGGGCCACAGGAGCAGGAGGATCTACACAGGGAGTGGGAGGGAAGGCTAGCCTCCAAGACCCCTAGAGCCAGGAAAGGGAGAGAGTGGAACAGCCAGGGATCACAGGAGTGGCAGGATGCAGGTAAGGTGCAGGAGCCAAGACTAGGCCCCAGTCCGCTAGATCCAGGAAAGTGCAGGAGCAGCTGGGGACCACAAAGTGGTAGGTTCCAGGTAGGAATTAGGTAAGGGGATGGTTCAGAGGTTTCCAACAACTAAGGAAGACAAATTTGTCTGTCAGATTGTCATCCTGTGCATCTTGTACCTTGTTGTGAGGCTTGAGGCTGTATTTCAGACACCAGCAGAGTTGCATATGGTGCACAGGTTTCAAAGCAGCTTACAGACTAAGACAGACTAGGAAGAAGGAAGAGGCCACCCACTTCTCAAAAATTGGCCAGGGAGAAACTTACAAATAGCAGTGACACATTGTCTGATATATTACTGGGCAACTGTATGACTAGCTTGGAAACATTGTCCAACACAGTGCAGGAGGACTAGCCTCTTGGATTGGAAGGCACTCAAAATAGCACTGGGAAAGGGCTGCCTCATCAGAGTAGAACCAACCTTAATGATATGGATAAAGTAAGTCTTTCAGGACCTCCATATGCTGACATTGCATGACTCAAATTGAAGAGAAACAGCTGCAAACATCCATTAATAATTGGAACATAGAATGTATGAAGTATGAACCTAGGAAAATTGGAAGTTTTCAAAAATGAAATGGAATGCATAAAGACTGATATCCTATGCATTAGAGAGCAGAAATGGACAGGGTTGGGCATTTTGAATCAGACAACCATATGATCTACTATGCCGGGAATGACAGTTTGAAAAGGAATGGCGTGGCATTCATCCTCACAAAGCATCTTTCAAGATCTGTCCTGAAGTACAATGCTGTCAGTGATAGGATAATATTCATATGTCTACAAGGAAGATCCATTAATTCTACTATTATACAAATTTGCACACCAACCACCAAAGACAAAAATGAAGAAATTAAAGATTTTTATCAACTTCTGCAATCTGAAATTGACCTAACATCCAATCAAAATGTGTTGCTTATTAATGGTGATTGAAATGCAAAAGTTGGAAACAAAGAAGAATCCCTGGTACTTGGAAAATTTGGCCTTGATGACAGAAATAATGCTGGAGATCACATGATAGAATTTAGCAAGACCAACTACTTATTAATTGAAAATACCTTTTTTCAAAAACACAAATGGCAGCTATACAAGTGGCTTTCTCCAGATGGAGTACACAGGAATCAGATTGACTATATATGTGGCAAGAGGAGATAGAAAACTTAATACCTTCAGCCAAAACAAGGTCAGGAACTGATTGTGGAAGAGACCATAACCTGCTCTTATGCATGTTCAACTTGAAGCTGAAGACAATTAGAACAAGTCCACAAAAGCCGAAATATGACCTTGAATATATCTGTCCTGAATTTAGAGACTATCTAAAGAATAGATTTGATGCATTGAACACCAGTCAGTGAAAACCGGAAGAATTGTGGAATGACATCAAAAGAATCATCCAAGAAGAAAGCAAGAGGTCATTAAAAAGATGAGAAAGAAAGAAAAGAGAAAAATGGATGTCAGAAGAGACTCTGAAACTTGTCCTTGAACAAAGAGTAGCTAAAGTAAATGGAAGAAATGACAAGATAAAAGAGCTGAACAGAAGATTTCAAAGAGCAGTTCGAGCTGACAAAGCCAATTAGTATGATGAAATGTGCAAAGACCTGGAGT
>NW_006922522.1:78768-80517 GCF_000298275.1 Orycteropus afer afer | reverse complement strand
CAAAGAATATCAGAAAGATGTTTATTTGTGTTTTATTGACTATGCAAAAATATTTGATTGTGTGGGTCATAACATATTCTGGATAGCATTGAGAAGAATGGGAATTCCAGAACACTTAATTGTTTTCATGAGGAACCCATACATAGACCAGTAGGCTGTCATTTGAACAGAAAAAGGAACACTACATGGTTTAAAATCAAGAATGGAGTGTGTCAGGGTTATATCCTTTCACTATACTTATTGAATCTGTATGCTGAACAAATAATCCGAGAAGCTGGACTATATGAAGAAGAACGTGGTGTCAGGAGTGGAGGAAGAATCGTTAACAACCTGTGATATGCTGAAGACACAACTTTGCTGAAAGTGAAGATGACTTGAAGTACTTAAAGATGAAGATTGAAGAATAGTCTGCAATATGGATTACATCTCAATATAAAGAAAACAAAAATCCTCACAACTGGACCTATAAGCAACATTGCCATAAACAGACAAAAGTTTGAAGTTGTCAAAGACTTCACATTGCTTGGTTCTATTATTGATGCTAATGGAAGCTGCAGTCAGGACATCAGACTACGCATAGCACTGGGCAAATCATCTGCAGAGGATCTCTTTCAAGTGCTGAAGAGCAAAGATATCTACTTGAGGACTAAAGTGCACCTGACAAAAGCTATGGTATTTTCGATTGCCTCATATGCACGTGACAGCTGGACAATGAATAAGGAAGTTCAAAGAAGAATTGATCCTTTTGAGCTGTGATGTTGTCAAAGAATTCTGAAAGTACTGTGGACTACTAAAAGAACTAACAGTTCTGTCCTGGGAGAAGTGCAGCCAGAATGCTCCTTGGAGGCAAGAATAACCAGGCTTTGTCTCACCTACTTTGGTCATGTTTTCAGAAGGGACCATTTCCTGGAGAAGGATGTCATGCTTGGTGAGGTGGAGGGTCGACGAAAGAGGGGAAGACCCTCAAGGAGATGGATTGACATGGTGGCAGTGGCCATGGGCTCAAGTATAGCAAGAATCATAGAGCTGGCTCAGAACCAGGTGGTGTTTCGTTCTGCTGTGCAAAGGGTGTCTATGAGTCTGAGATGACTCGATAGCACCTGACAACAACAACAACAATGCCTAGGATATCAGTCATTATACATTCCATTTTATTTTTGACAAATATCAATTTTCCTAGATTCATAGTTTGTGCATTTCCTGTTCAGATTATTGTTGCATGTTTGCACCTGATTCTTCCCATTTGGGGTCAGGTCACATCAGTAAATGGACGACCTGAAAATTTCACTCCATCCACGTTATTAAGGTTGACTCAAATGTGAGGAGTCAGCTCTTCCCCAGTCATATTGTGAGTGCCTTCTGACCTGATGTGCTCATCTTCTGGCATAATACCAGAAAGTGTTTCCGGGCTATTCATATTGTTTTCCAGTAACATACCACACAGTATTTCATTGCTATTCATAAGGTTTTTATAGGCCAATTCTTTGAAAAGTGGATTGGCCCTTCCTTCTTCCTAGTCTGTTGTTTTAGTCTGGAAGCTCTGTTGAAACCTTTCAACCAAGGCTGACCCTGCAGATATTTTAAATATGGTGGCACAGCCTCCAGCCTCACAGCAACATGTAAGCCACCACAGTATGACAAACTGACAGCTGGCAGAAATATCAAGCATACAGGTAATGCATTTCCTCTGTTCCCTCTATAGATATTATTACTTTGTCAGTGTTTATCAGACCTGTATATATATATATA
>NW_006922522.1:73332-78438 GCF_000298275.1 Orycteropus afer afer | reverse complement strand
CAATCTACTTCGGTAGTAACATCACCTTGTAAACCCAAGGAGGGGTCGCTATGAGCAGGATCCTACTTGATGGCACATAACAACAGCAACAATCTTTATGGTAGAAGACTGTCATCTCTGTCTCCCACAGTACAGTTGTTAAGTTCAAACTGCTGAGCTTTCAGTGTTTAACTACTGTCACCAGGTCTCCTTTCAGTGTTGGATTCCTCAATAAGGAAGGTAAGCATGGGCTTACTTGTGCTTACTTTCTAATATCTATTGAACAATTTTAAAATCTCTAACTACATCAAAAATTCTGCTTGTAGTTATGGTGGGCATCTGGCTCTCTCCCAACACCACAGAACTTTCCTACAGAATTAAAGCCTCTTTCAAATTTACAATCCCTGACAGTGACACAGTGACAGAGTATCCTGTGACCAAGGTAAGGAAGAGCTAACTTGAGCTTATTGATTAAACTGCAGTGAACAGTTTCACATGTTTTTCACCACACAAATCCCATGTGAAGTTGTTCACTACAGATTATTAAGTAAGCAAAAGTTCCCATACTTACCTTCTTCACTGGATAATCCAGCCTTGCTCTTCCCATATATGGATAGTCTGTGGTTAGTTTTTAGGTTTCCTTCCTTTGTTATCTTTAGCATTTTAATTTTAGTTTAATAGTTGGGTTGGAAACCAGACTTTACTGTATTAAAGAAAATTATTCATACTGAGGAAGTAGAGACAATATGTAAAGACTACCTTCAATATTTAGTTTGCCATTGAAGATATTGCAAGTTCATTATGTCTAACCAAAGTCATCAGTACTCTTCTAAAAGTCACGCCTCTTTTGTTTTCTCTATCATATTCAATTGACTCAGAAAAGTGGAGATTATTCTATACTATTCTTTCTCCCTTTTTTTCTCATCTACTGTAAACTAAAAAATATATATATATTTTGCCCTCTTACACATATCTCAACCTTGATATCTGTTCTCCACTTACGTTGCAATATATTTCCGTTTTCTGAGGTAAGCCTTTTGTCAGCTCTCTTTAGGGCTCCTTTACCGCCTTATACACATCTCCAAATCAAACATCCTGGTTACTCCACCACATAAAGCAACAGCAACAACAACAATAAAAACTACAGTTTTTATCACTTTCTATGTCATTGTTCCCCTTGCTCCCTTTCCCACACACTAGTTATACACAAATATACAATGAAATGCTAATAAACTAACAGCAATGACACAGTAGTATGCACATATACTTTTCAATTATTTGAATGTTTCATGTTCTCTTTTGCTCCTATTTCTAAATGGTATTCTCTAACTATCTACTGATGAATTCTGGAAAATTTAGAACTTAGATCACATATAATATCCCGTGGAAGCCTTTCCTGAACCCCTTAGGCTAAATAATGTACCTGTACATTATTGCCAATATAGGTGATACAGTTACAAGGAGGAGAAGAGGGAAATTTCAACAAATTCTATTTGCTTTTTTTTTTTAAACTGCATGTCAATTTCAGCACCTAAGTAAGAGAAGTTAGGACTAAAAATAGGGGTTTTAGGAGAGGGAACATTTTGGATCTCAGACAAAGTAAAGTATGAAAGCTGAATAAAATCAAACCCATTGCCATCGAGTTGATTCCGACTAATAACAATCGTGTATGACAGAGTAGAATAGCCCCATAGGGTTTCCAAGGCTGTAAATCTTTTCAGAACCAGACTGGTTCATCTGTCTCCTGCAAAGTGGTTGGTGGTATCAAACTATCGACCTTTTGATTACCAGCCAAATGCTTTAACCATTGTGCCACCAGAGGTCCTTTGAAAGCTGAGTGAGAGTAAGCAAAAAGATTAGTGAGCAACATTGAGCGCTTAAATGTTTGGAAGTTATACACTGGTGTGTTTTCATAAGGCAGAGTTAAACATTTTACTTAAAATTGCTCAGCAATCTAAGAGCACTATAAAGGGACACAGATTAAGAATTTGTCCATGGGTAGTACTCTGAAGGTCCAAGGGAGTGGGGATTTGAGAATGATTGTAATAGTATTACAAAGGTAGTTGTACAAGGAGTTAGATAGTGGCCATACTAATGTTGGGGCAATAGACCAAAAAAATCCATGGCCTGATATTTTGAGGAGGCAAAACAAGAAATTAAATATAAGTTCATATGTTGAAGTAACTGATTTCCTGAAATGTCAGTTTAGTAACATTCTAATTCTTATTAACCTCACTGAACAACTATAATATATTCATTTGTAAATATATCTGCATTTTTCCCTCTATAGTCAACAAAACACCTATCAATTTACACTGTTCATTCCAGGTTAAGGTACTTAAGATAATGAATAATTGAAAATAATTTCTTAAAACTTCATCTGATACTATAAATACTGCTGTATTCTGAGTTTGTACTGAATAAAATATTAATGTTTAAATACAAAACTCTATGCATTTTTAAAATATGTATTCAATGTCTAAATTAACATCACACTTGCAGTTCCAGAGTTATGCAGTTAAAATGAGACTCCATATACAGAATTAATATTTCATTAAATATAATAGATACTTTCAAAATAAGGTAATAGAATTATTTAATATATAGTAGTATAGTTGATACCTTTTGCTAGATGTCAATAAATTAGGAACTAGGAAAAAGATGCCCTGCATTTTAAGTTAATATGATTTAATGAAAATTTAAGGAATGATTTTGTAATTCTAGATTTAGCCCTATAGGCTAAATTATCATTATATCTCCATGAGTGAAATAAGGTATGTGAAAATTGATTTATAAGATGGTAGCTCTGGATTTCTTAAAAAGTCTCAACTGTTTTCTATTAATGTACTATTGTCCAGATAGCACAAGAAATAGCTGCATATTTTCAACATGTATCTGTTTAGATAGTGCTCTGGTGGAGTAGTAATTAAAGCATTTGGCTATTAACCAAAGGGTTGGCAATTTGAACCCACCATTCACTCCACAGGAGAAAGATGAGGCAGTCTGCTTCTGCAAAGATTTACAACATTGGAAACTCTATGGAGCAGTTCTACTCTGTCCTGCAGGGTTACTATGAGTCTGAATTAACTCAATGACAGTAGGTTTAGTTTTTGGTATACCTGTTTCAGTGCCTTACATTTTTATTTTTATGGGAACTACTTTCACCACTTTTGTGAGTATGTATGTGTGTGTATTTGATTTTTTTAAAATTTCTGACTATTCTTATTTTTCCCAATTTTAATCTTCCATATGCACTACAGTAAAAATCAGTAATTACATTTTGTTTACAATGTATTTTGAGAGTATTACTATATAAACTGCTTATCCTGAACTAAATGAATTATTAATAAAATGTCCTGATATTTGGTTGATGCCTTCAAAAATTACATTTCAATGGTAAATGAAACTTCAATTCTAGAACCAGGTTGAGTTTCTCAAGACACAAAAGCAACATATATGGCCTAAGGGATGCCATTCTTAAAATTATATTAAAATCAAGGTTTATTGTATATACCTCCAAAGAATAAATAAAATATATTTTATTGTGTGTTGGTTAAGTTCTGATAAATATATATACCTATCTACACTTATTCAATCTGTATGTGAAGCAGATAACACATGAAGCTGGACTATATGAAAAGAACACAACATCAGGATTGGAGGAAGCACGGAAGTAGATTGCCCCATCTTCCTTCTGAGGAGTGGCTGATGGGTTTGAACCGTCAGCCTTCTTGTTAGCAGTCAAGTGCCTTAGGCACTAGGCTACCAGAGCTCCCCATCTATACTTATTCAATCTGTATGTGAAGCAGATAACACATGAAGCTGGACTATATGAAGAAGAACACAACATCAGGATTGGAGGAAGCTTCATATGTAGATGACACAATCTTACCTGCTAAAAGTGAACATGACTTGAAGTGCTTATTGATGGAGAGTAAAGACTATAGACTTCAGTATGGATTAGACAACAATCCTTATAACTAGACTGGCAAGCAACATCATGATAAATAAAGAAAAAAATGAAATTGTCAAAGATTTCGTATTATTGGATCCACAATTAACATCATAGAATCATCAAACAAGATATCAGAAAATGTATTGGGCATGGCATCAGGATTGGAGGAAGACTCATTAACAACCTGGGATATGCAGATGACACAACACTGCATGCTGAAAGTGAAGATGATTTGAAGCACTTACTGATGAAGATTAAAGACTATAGTCTATAGTATGGACTACATCTCAACATAAAGAAAATTATAATCCTCACAACTGGGCCAATAGCAGCATTATGATAAATGGAGAAAATATTGAAGTTCTCAAAGATTTGATATTACTCAGTTCCACAATCAACACAAATGGAAACAGCACTCGAGATGTCAGATGATGTATTGCATTGGGAAAATCTTCTGCAAAAGACCTCCTTCAAGTGCTGAAGAGCAAAGATGTCTCTTTGAAGAGTAAGGTGCACTAAATCCATGGCATGGTATTTTCAATCACCTCATATGGATGTGAGAGCTGGACAATGAATAAGAAAAACTGAAGAAGAGTGATGCTTTTGAGTTGTGATGTTTGCAAAGGATACTGAAAGTATCATGAACTTCCAGAAGAACTAACAAATTTGTCCTGGAAGAAGAGCAGCCAGAATGTTCCTTAGAAGCGACAATGGCCAGACTTCATTTAACCTACTTTGGTCATGTTGTCAGAAGGGATCATTCCCTGAAGAAGGATATCATGCTTGGTAAAGTGGAGGGTCAACAAAAAAGGGAGGCCTTCAACAAGATGGATTGTCACAGTGGTTGCAATGATGGGTGCAGTTATACCAAATTTTCTGAGGCTGGCACAGGATCAGGCAGTGTTTGTTCTGTTGCTATGAGTTAGAACCAACTCGACAGCACCTAACAACAACATTGCATCGATCACATCTACTACAAATATCCTCTACTACAAAAGAGAAGACAAGTCACTTTGAAAACTAAGGTGTATCTGACCCAACCTATGATATTTTCAGTAGCTTCATATTCATGTGAAAGAAGACCAAAGAAGAACTGGTGCTTTAGTATTTTTTTTTTTTTTTAATTTTACAATCTATAGTATATGTCCATAATGATTTGGATTCAATAACTT
>NW_006922522.1:64389-72087 GCF_000298275.1 Orycteropus afer afer | reverse complement strand
GGAGTTCTGGTAGCATAGTGCCTAAGGCATTTGACTGCTAACCAGAAAGCTGGCAGTTCAGACGCACCAGCCACTCCTTGGAAGGAAGGTTGGGCAATCTACTTCCATAGTGATACTGCCTCAGAAACCCAAGGAGAGTTCACTATAAGTCAGATTTGACTCGATGGCAGTGCATGATGGCTAATGATTTTGAGAACTTCTTCAAGTGTTTATTGGCTACCTGAATATATTCTTTGGTGAAGAAGTCTCCTATTATGTCCTTTTAATCCAATTAAAAAATGGACAGAAGACATGAAAACTTGATACCTTTGAATTGTTTTGTTGGCAAAGAATATTAAAAATACCATGAACTGCCAGAGAACAAATAAATCTGTCCTGGGAGAATTACAGCAAGAAAGCTCCTTAGAAGTTGGAATGGCCAGATTCATCTCACCTACTTTGGTCATATGGTCAGAAGAGGTTAGTCTCTGGAGAAGGATGTCATGCTTGGTAAAGTAGATGGTCAGAGAAAAAAGGGAAGACCCTCAGTGTGATGGAATTATAGAATGGCTACAATGATGAGCTCAATCATATCAAAGATTATGAATATGATGCAAGACTGGGCAGTATATTGTTCAGTTGTACATAGAATAGCTATGAATGGGAACCCACTCAATGTCACCAAAAAATAGTAACATGTAACTGCAATAATACCATGATTTATAATTGAAGTGATAGTAAGTTTTTTGTTGTTTTTGTTGTTCTTGTTGTTTTTCTTTCTTTTAATATAGTGTGGTAGAGTATTATACAACAAGACAATGAAGATATAATAGTTAAAAAGAATGAAGATAACCATTAATGACCCAATGTTGTTCACTTCATTTTATGAAATTCCAAACAGGCAACATCAATGCTACAGTTAATATTGTTATTGCATGCTATTCAGTCAATTCAGACTCATAGTGACTCCAGAGGACAGAGTAGAACTTCCCCATAGGGTTTCCAAACCTGTAATCTTTAAGTAAGTATATTGACATATCTTTCTCCTGCAGAGTGGTTGGAAATTTTGAACCTTTGAGCTTTGGATTGCCAACTCAATCTTTAGCTACTATACGACCAAGGCTTCTAGGGAGACACATTTAAGTGATAAAACTATAAAATAAACTGAAGAATTGACTGCCAAAAAGGCATTATAATGATTCCTGCTGGCAGATACAGGCAGTGTTGAGAAGCATTATGGACTTCTGGACAGACTCTAGACTTATGGGAATATTTTTTGAACAAAGAACTTGTTAAATGGGTTTGGGTTAAGACCATGCTTTAAGATACATGTTTTTGATTTATGGCTTTTTCTGTATGCCTGCTAACTTTTACAATAAAAATGTTAAAAAAAAAAAAAAAGAATGGCTAAGCATGGAAATGAACAATCTCCATAAAATGTGACTAAAATAAAATAATTTTCACTGAGCATAATTAAGAAGGTAATTTTGTAGAAGTGTCAACACTGGGTATAAAATTGCTAGGTAAAACAATTTTGGATTTAGCTTTCTTATGATCTGTTTTGTTTAATAGAGAATTTTTGGATGTCAGTGAAATTATGGCATAAATTTCATTAGATTTTTGTATAAGAATACAGATAACATATAAATTATGTATCACATTAGATTTTATTAAATAAGCTTCTTAAAAATGGAAATTGAAATATGAAAACATAAAAGTTCAAGATACTTTTATTTTTAACCATCTGCTTTACTGTTTGCTAAAATAAGAAAGAAAGAAAGAAGAAACTAACAGTTTTCCAAGGGAAAAATAATTATATTTTAAAGTATTTGAGATAAGCTTGATGTTTCATTTTGTTAAAGAATAAACCCCTAAAGTTAATCTAACTTAAAAACTACACATTATAATAGTCCCAACATTCCTAATTTGTTGAAGAAACTGAAATTTTGCCACATAACTTTCAAATTATTTCTTTGAATTCAATCTTTGCTTCTTTATCTCTCTGTTTTCCCAATTGTTTCTTGTGTTTCATTTCATATCTTTAATGAAACAATTCAATCAACAAGCTGGTTTTCTATGTGAACGGATTTAGGCTGAGGAAGAACTAAAAGGCAAGTACTACCCCATTGTTGCTTTTTTCAGATGCCGTCGAGTCATCTCCAACTCATAGTGACCTTAGTACAGCAGAGTGAAACTGCTGGGTCCTATGCCAACCTCACTATCCTTGCTATACCTGAGCCCATAATTGCAGCCACTGTGTTAATCCACTTTGTTAAGGGCCTTCCCCTTTTTTGTTGACCTTCCACTTTACCAACCATGACATCCTTCTCCAAGGAATGGTCCCTTCTGACAACATGACCAAAGATGAAGTCTGTCCATTCTCCCTTCCAAGGAGCATTCCAGCTGCACCTCTTCCAGAACAGATTTTTAGTTCTTTTCAACAATCCACAGTACTTTCAGTATTCTTCACCAAGTACTGCCCTACACATTGTTTTTTTCTTTAAAAATGTAAAACATTGCATCACTTTCTAAAAATCCATTCATATTTTACTTTTAAGGGTGATAATATATTCACTACACATATTTTCCCTCAAAAATGTCAGATCTGAAGAAAAATAATGTTAATAAGTTTGTTCACTTTCCCTGTGTATTATATCACCAGTATTATATTACTTTCTATTCTTCAGAGAATCAAATTTTTGTAATCACACATTTCATCTTTTTATTTTATTGTGTTTCTACTACATTTCTCAGTAAGTATTAAATAAATTAAGATAAACAATTATGTTAAAAATTTCTGTTGATTAAATGTTAAATATTATTTTAATTAATTTTATTTTCTTTCCTATGATCTAAAAAGGAGACCAAGTGATACAAAGGTTAATTGCTTGACTGCTAACCACAATGTTGAAGGCTCAAACCCACCCAGCAGATCTGTGGGAGAAAGACCTGCCAATCTGCTCCCACCAAAATTACAGCCTAGAAAACCCTTTGGGACAGTTCTACTCTGTCACATTGTTGTTGTTGTTATATGCCTTCGAGTCTGCCCCGACTCATAGCGACCCTTCCTTGGGTTTCCGAGGCAGTATCGCTCCGGAAGTAGGATTGCCCAACCTTCCTTCCGAGGAGTGGCTGATGGGTTTGAACTGCCAGCCTTCTGGTTAGCAGTCAAGTGCCTTAGGCACTATGCTACCAGAACTCCCACTATAACTTGGAATTGACTCCATTAATTTCAACAATTATCTAAAAAGATCTTGCATGTACTAAAATAAGATACCATTGGAATAAAAGAATACTAGAGTTAAAGAAACATTTTGTTGCACAGGTTTCAAGATGGCAGACTAGGCAGATACATTATCCAGAGCCTCTGAAAGAAAGACTCAACAGAACAACGGAATTACCTATAGATGACAATCTTAGATTCCAGAGCTTCAAAGGAAAGGATAAAGTGGATCAAATAACAATGAGAGGAAGAGACTGAACAAAAACTGTGAACAATGACTTGTAAGTTGCCAACAATCACAGTGTGGCCATTCTAAATTATGCAAGCAGCATTCCAGTCAGAGCAGGAACCAGATAAGCAGCTCCACTTACCAGAACTGCACCAGTACCCACATCAGAGATCAGGCAACCAGCGAGGTGTGTCCTCCCTCCTTCCTTGCACTACTTCCCACTGGCTAGAGGCATTATCCACCTCACACTCACCCAGTGGCCAAGCAAACTTCCCCCCACTACCAGTGTTGTGCCACCATTTTTTAGTGCTTTTCTGCTTACTTCTTTTGTCTTCCCCCATACCTTTTATTTTCTTTGTTCCTTTACTATTTTTTATCTTCTTCTTCCTTTGCTGCTTCTTCTTCTTCTTCTTTTTCTTCTTCTTCTTCTTCTTTTCTCTCTCTCTCTCTCTCTCTCTCTCTTTCTCTCTCTCTCTTTTACATCACAAAGAGCAGGAGCACCATCTCATGCCCCCACAGACCATTAGCAACACTTGGCTCCACCCTTACCCACTCTGGAAAAGCACCCTCCAGTGAGCACTGCATTCCTTTAAAGCTCTGTTTACTGGCTGGCACTTCTCCAAAACTGTGCTGCTTTCATTCTTTTCTTTTTCTTTTTTCCTTTTCCTTCTTAAGTCTTCCCTCTTCTCCCCCTTATTTTCTTCTTTGTTTTCTTTTATTTCTTTATTTTTACCCCTCTCCTTTTATTTTCATTTTGCTCTAGACCCCCTGGTGGTCAGCAGCATCCCCCCAACCTCTGTGAATGGTGCACTCCCCCAGAATGAGCTCCACATTCTTGCTTCAGCTATGTTTGTTGGCTAACACTTGTACCAGTTTTTTTAAATCTTTTCTCTTTATTATCTCACTCCTTCTCATTTCTCTCCCCTTGTACTTTTTTTTTTTTTTCTTTTTTGCTGCACCTGATACTCCATATTCAGCAAGGTGAGTGCCACATTTCCCACAAACCCCATGTTTTCTGGTTACCATTTAAGCCAGTATGGTTTCACTATTTGGTTTTCATATTATTATTATTATTTTTGCTTCTTCTTTGTCTTTTTTCTTCTAATTTTTTTCTCTTATTCCCTCTTCTTAAGTCTCCATTCTTTTCTTGTTTATTTCTTTTCTTTTTTTTTCCTTTCCCCTTGCTTCCCCTCTTCTTCTTCTTCTTCTTTTTTTTATCTTTGTCCAGCAGTTTAGAGCCAATGAACCTACCCAGCCATACTTACCCAACTGCCACCATAAACTCCATCACCATTGGACAGATGAAAGACAGGAGCCAATATCCTCTCAGCTTGCTCTCAGGTATTCTGTACAATCAGTGATCGGAGACTGACACCCACACTCCTATCTGCTATGAAATTCTCCTGGAGACAGGTGATAAGTGCCCCAGCACTACCAAAGTAGTGACCAGAATAAAATGTCTGCCCTATTCCCCAGATATATTACTAAAACAAAAAATATCAGGTTAAATAAAACAGCATACAATCAACAAATTGAAGCACTTATACTATGATGTCTTTGAGACAATGGGTAATTTCTGTCTCACACACATGCATGCAGAGACACACACCCAAACAGGAAAGATTTCTCAAACAAGTGACCAAAATACAGGAAAAGGCAGAGACACACACCCAAACAGGAAAGATTTCTCAAACAAGTGACCAAAATACAGGAAAAGACAATCTTCCAGAGAAAACAATGCTAGTGGAAATATACGGTTAAAAAAAAAAAAAAAATACTGCTCTAGAGTCAATTCTGACTCATAGTGAACCCTCCTTGGCTTTCTAATAGCCTTCTGGTTAGCAGTGGAAATACCTGATAAGGAATTTAAAATAATTCTATTTATATATTGTCATTAAATTGAGAGAAATTTCAAGGAAATCACAGAGAAAATCAAGGAAAACACTGATAAAACCCTAGAAGAATTTTTTAAAAATTAAATATATGAAGACAAATTGACAACATAAATGGAAAATTAGAAACCAGACAAAAATAGCAAATAGATATCCAGAAGATTAATACTAAATTTGAGAAACAGATAATGCATTTGAAGGACAATGAAGTAGAACTGAAGCAAGGGAACATAAAATTTTTGAGATTGAAGATAGATCCTCAACACTAATCAATAGAGGAAAAATCAGAAAGAATAGAAAAGAAGAAGAAGAAGAAGAGGAGGAGGAGGAGAAGGAGGAAGAAGAAGAAGAGGAAGAGGAAGAAAGCTTAAAAAATATGTGAAAAATCAACAAGAATAACTTACACATAATCAGAATTCCAGAACAGGAAGAGAGAGAGAGAAAAAAAAAATTGGGAAAATTGTTGAAGATTTGTTGGAAGAAAACTTCCCTAATATCATGAAAGTTGAGAAGCTTCAAGAAGCTCAGGAAAATCACCAAGACATTTCATAAACTTTCCATAGCCAATGACAAAGAAAGAATTCTGAAAGCAGCTCAATAGAAAAAGAAAAGAAAAGTCACCTAAAAAGGAAAACTACTAAGACTCTGATTTAGTTGGAAAAAGGATGCAGGCAAGAAGTCAATGGGATGATAAATATAAATCCCTGAAAGAAAAAAAACAAAAAGAAACTCCAACAAAATAATTTATATTATATATCCAGCAAAATTATCCTCAAATAGTATGGCAAAATTAGGACATTCCCACATAAGGAGAAATTAATGAAATTTGCATAAACAGACCAACTTTATAAGATATGTTAACTGCAGTCTTTCAGACAGAGAACAGATGAAAGTCAATACCTAGAGATTAAGACACATGACAAAATCATTTGGAAATCAAGCCAGATATAGAAGTATCAAAAATAAAATAAACCAACAAGACTGAAAATACGGTACCAGAGATCTCAATTTGTGAATGATTGTAACTACAAAACAAAAAGAACAAAATAAAAATAAATGATGTAGTTAAAAAAAAAAAACTTCTCAATGGAAAACAACTCAAGATGATAAAAAGATAGAAGAAACTGGTTTAAATTTGAGAAGATAAGAACAAAATATAGGTAACCTCAAAGAAAACTAAAAAACTTTCTTAGCAATACAAAAAAGAAGAAAATCATAAAGTCTCAGTAAACACTACAAAATAGCAATGATAGAAATGATAAAAAATCCATAAATGAAATGAACTTCCACAGGAAAAAAATACTGAAGAAACCATCAACACCAAAAAAAAAAAGAAAAAGCAACAAAATGCAAGCAGTGAATTCATACCTACTGGTAATTACACTGAATGTAAATATAGTAAATATATCAACCAAGAGACAGAGAGTAGCAGAATGGATAAGAAAACATGATCCATCAATATGTCATCTACAAAATACACACCTTGGACACAAAGAGAAAAATAAGCTAAAAATCAAAGAATAGGAAAAAAACAATGAAAAAAAAAAAAAAAAACATGAGTTGCAATATTAATTCCTAATAAAATAGATTTTAAGGCAAAAACTAGTAGGACAGAAAAGGAAAATCATTACATAAAAATTAAAGAGTCAATAACAGAAGACATACCCATATTAAATATCCACACATCCAATGAAAGTGCCCTGGAATATATAAATCAAGCCGTAACAGAATCAAAAAGAGAAACAGACAACTCCACAATAACAATAGGGGACTTTGGTGCACCATATTCTATGAAGGACATAACAGTTAGAAAGAAACTTAACAAAGATAAAGAATATTTAAATGACATAATCAACCAGGTAGATCCCATAGATGTATACAGAACACTACACTCAACAACAGCACACCATACATTCTTTTCAGTGCACATAGAACTTTCTCTGGCCACATGGAGAGAGAAACCTCCCCAAGAGCCAGCGCCTGGAATTCAGACTCCAGAAGATTTCCTAGTAACCCCAAGGACACTCCAGACCTGGAAGACTGAAAAGGTGCAACATTCCCCTTGTTACTCTTATACCCCACATCCGCTTGGTGAATGGAGGTTCAACCATCCCCCACTCCCACCCACCTTCTGGGCCTGCAGGAACTCCATCCCACTCTGTGTGCTTGGACGGAGTCTGGGTGCCCTGCCCTGCCCTCCCCTGATTTCTTCTTCTTTTTTTTTTCTTTCTTTTTTCTTTTTAGTTTGCTTGCTTTTGTCTGTTTTTAAACTACTACTATTATTAATTCTTTTGACCTTTTTCAGTTTTTATCTTTTCCCTGTTCCTGGTTGCAATTTTTTTTTCTTCTAATTTTCTCATGGTTAACCCTGTTCC
>NW_006922522.1:61312-64289 GCF_000298275.1 Orycteropus afer afer | reverse complement strand
AAAAAAAAAATTGGGAAAATTGTTGAAGATTTGTTGGAAGAAAACTTCCCTAATATCATGAAAGTTGAGAAGCTTCAAGAAGCTCAGGAAAATCACCAAGACATTTCATAAACTTTCCATAGCCAATGACAAAGAAAGAATTCTGAAAGCAGCTCAATAGAAAAAGAAAAGAAAAGTCACCTAAAAAGGAAAACTACTAAGACTCTGATTTAGTTGGAAAAAGGATGCAGGCAAGAAGTCAATGGGATGATAAATATAAATCCCTGAAAGAAAAAAAACAAAAAGAAACTCCAACAAAATAATTTATATTATATATCCAGCAAAATTATCCTCAAATAGTATGGCAAAATTAGGACATTCCCACATAAGGAGAAATTAATGAAATTTGCATAAACAGACCAACTTTATAAGATATGTTAACTGCAGTCTTTCAGACAGAGAACAGATGAAAGTCAATACCTAGAGATTAAGACACATGACAAAATCATTTGGAAATCAAGCCAGATATAGAAGTATCAAAAATAAAATAAACCAACAAGACTGAAAATACGGTACCAGAGATCTCAATTTGTGAATGATTGTAACTACAAAACAAAAAGAACAAAATAAAAATAAATGATGTAGTTAAAAAAAAAAAACTTCTCAATGGAAAACAACTCAAGATGATAAAAAGATAGAAGAAACTGGTTTAAATTTGAGAAGATAAGAACAAAATATAGGTAACCTCAAAGAAAACTAAAAAACTTTCTTAGCAATACAAAAAAGAAGAAAATCATAAAGTCTCAGTAAACACTACAAAATAGCAATGATAGAAATGATAAAAAATCCATAAATGAAATGAACTTCCACAGGAAAAAAATACTGAAGAAACCATCAACACCAAAAAAAAAAAGAAAAAGCAACAAAATGCAAGCAGTGAATTCATACCTACTGGTAATTACACTGAATGTAAATATAGTAAATATATCAACCAAGAGACAGAGAGTAGCAGAATGGATAAGAAAACATGATCCATCAATATGTCATCTACAAAATACACACCTTGGACACAAAGAGAAAAATAAGCTAAAAATCAAAGAATAGGAAAAAAAACAATGAAAAAAAAAAAAACAAAAAAAAAAAACATGAGTTGCAATATTAATTCCTAATAAAATAGATTTTAAGGCAAAAACTAGTAGGACAGAAAAGGAAAATCATTACATAAAAATTAAAGAGTCAATAACAGAAGACATACCCATATTAAATATCCACACATCCAATGAAAGTGCCCTGGAATATATAAATCAAGCCGTAACAGAATCAAAAAGAGAAACAGACAACTCCACAATAACAATAGGGGACTTTGGTGCACCATATTCTATGAAGGACATAACAGTTAGAAAGAAACTTAACAAAGATAAAGAATATTTAAATGACATAATCAACCAGGTAGATCCCATAGATGTATACAGAACACTACACTCAACAACAGCACACCATACATTCTTTTCAGTGCACATAGAACTTTCTCTGGCCACATGGAGAGAGAAACCTCCCCAAGAGCCAGCGCCTGGAATTCAGACTCCAGAAGATTTCCTAGTAACCCCAAGGACACTCCAGACCTGGAAGACTGAAAAGGTGCAACATTCCCCTTGTTACTCTTATACCCCACATCCGCTTGGTGAATGGAGGTTCAACCATCCCCCACTCCCACCCACCTTCTGGGCCTGCAGGAACTCCATCCCACTCTGTGTGCTTGGACGGAGTCTGGGTGCCCTGCCCTGCCCTCCCCTGATTTCTTCTTCTTTTTTTTTTCTTTCTTTTTTCTTTTTAGTTTGCTTGCTTTTGTCTGTTTTTAAACTACTACTATTATTAATTCTTTTGACCTTTTTCAGTTTTTATCTTTTCCCTGTTCCTGGTTGCAATTTTTTTTTCTTCTAATTTTCTCATGGTTAACCCTGTTCCCTGTTTTCTCTTTGCATTTTTCCCATTCCCATTCAGATATGCTGATGATACAACTTTGCTTCCTGAAAGTGAGGATGACTTGAGGCACTTACTGATGAAGATTAAGGAACACAGTCTGCAGTATGGATTACATCTCAATATAAAGAAAACAAAAATCCTCACAACTGGACCAATAAGCATCATCACAATAAATGGAGAGAAGATTGAGGTTGTAAAAGAATTCACATTTTTTGGTTCTACAATCGAGGCCAATGGAAGCAGCAGTCAAGACATTAGACAATGTGCAGCACTGGGCAGGTCGGCTGCAAAGGAACTCTTCCAAGTTCTGAGGAGCAAGTTCTCCTTGAGGATTAAGGTGCGCCTGACACAAGCCATGTTATTTCCAATCACCTCATATGCACGTGAGAGCTGGACAATGCATAAGGAAGACCAAAGAAGAGTTGATGCTTTTGAGTTGTGGTGCTGGTGAAAAATGCTGATGGTACCATGAACTGCCAAAAGAACTAACAGATCTGTCCTGGAGGAAGTGCAGCTAAGATGCTCCTTGGAAGCGAGGATGACCAGACTTTGTGTCACCTACTTTGGTCATGTTGTCAGAGGGGACCATTCCCTGGAGAACGATATCATGCTTGGTAAGGTGGAGGGTGGAAGAAGGAGGGGAAAACCTTCAATGAGATGGATTGACATGGTGGCTGCGACAATGGGCTCAAGTATAGCAAGGATTGTGGAGCTGGCGCAGGATTGGGCAGTGTTTTGTTCTGCTGTGCATGGGGTCCCTCTGAGTCAGAAATGACTCGACGGCACCTAACAACAATAACAACAGAACTTTCTCCAGAATAGACCATATATTAGGCCACAATAATACAAGCCTCAATAGATTTTTTAAACATTGAAATACTACAAAATATCACAACGCTATAAAATAGAAAACAACAACAGGATGATCAAGAGAAAAATAATCATGGAAACCAAAAACACATTACATAAAAGCTAATGAGTAATGGAAGAAATAAAAAATAAAATGAAAAAAAAA
>NW_006922522.1:60716-61212 GCF_000298275.1 Orycteropus afer afer | reverse complement strand
GACATCAATTGGCAAGTGAGGACAACTACAAACAAAAATAGGTAAAAGACTGTGTAGTCACAGAAATTCTAAATGGTAAGGAAGTTAAGAGAGTTGCAAGATAGAATGGACTATTGTAACAAGATCTGTACCTCACATCATACACAAAAACGGACTCCAGATGGATCAAAGACTTAAATGTGAAACCTAAAACTATACTGTTCCTCAAGGAATATCTAGGGGCAAATTTAAGGGCCCTAATATATGGCATAAATAGACTATACAATAGCCAAAAGATGGAAAAAACCTAGATGCCCATCAACTGAGGAATGGATAACCAAACTATGGTACATACACAAAATAGAATACTATGCAACACTAAAGAATAATGTAGAATCTGCAAAACACCACATAATGTGGATGAACTTGGAGGATATTATGCTGAGTGAAACTAGTCAATCACAAAAGTACAAAAATTGTATTAGTCCATCATTGTAAAAGTTAAGGGAAGGTTTAT
>NW_006922522.1:58115-59297 GCF_000298275.1 Orycteropus afer afer | reverse complement strand
AAATTGAAAAGGTCATTAAAAAATTGCCCCAAAACAATTCCAGCCCAGTAGGCTTCATTGGTGAATTCTACCAAATGTTCAGTGAAGCAATGACATTAATACTACTCAAACTATTCCAGAACACAGAAAATGCTGCAATACTGCTGAACTCATTCTAAGAATCAAGCAAAAGCCTGATACCAAAAGCAGGGAAAGACATCACCAAAAAAGAAAATTAAAGACCATTATCCCTCATGAACATTAACCAAAAGATCATAATGAAATACTAGCAAATAAATCCAACAAAGTATTAAATAAATAGTCCATGATTACAAAACAAGATTCATAATGTTACACAAAGATGCTTCAACATTAGAAAAATATTCAATGTAATCCACTGTGTAAATAAAACAAAGGAAAAGAAAACATGATCATATGAGTAGATTCAGAAAAGACATTTGACAAAATCCAACACCCATGTTTGATAAAAATGCTCAGCAAAATAAGAATAGAAGGGAAGTTCCTCAATATAATCAAAGTAATGTACACAAAAGTGATGGCCAACTTCATTCTCAATGGAGAAAGTTTGCAAACTTTCCCCTTGAGAATTGGAACCAGACAAAGTTACCCTTTTCCACAAGTTGTATTCAATATTGTAGTTGAAGTCCTAGCCAAAGCAATAAGGCAAGACACAGAGATAAAAGACATTATGTAAGCAAAAAAAAAAAAAAAAGAAGAAGAAGTACAACTATATCTACAGATGACATGATCTTACACATAGAAAATCCCAGTGACTCAACAAGAATTACTCGAAGGATTCAGCAAAATATCAGTGTGCAAGCTCAATACAAATATCAGTTGGATTCCTCCACACTAACAAAGATAACTCTGAAAAGGAAATTAATACTTTTTACAACAGACACCCAAAAGATGAAGTACTTTGGAATAAATCTAACCAGAGGCACAGAACACCTATATAAGGAAAACTACTACAAGACTAAACACTAATAAAAGAAATCAAAAAGAGACCTACATAACTGGAAGAATATACTGTACTCATAGATAGAAAGAGTTAAAAATGACAATACTACCTCAGCTAATTTGAAGATCTAATGGGAGCTCTGGTAGCATAGTGGCTAAGACACTTGCCTGCTAACCAGATGGCTGGCGGTTCAAACCCACCAGCCACTCCTCGGAAGGAAG
>NW_006922522.1:54447-58015 GCF_000298275.1 Orycteropus afer afer | reverse complement strand
TAATTCAAAATCCTATACATATATTATAGAAATTATTGTTACTGTTTTTAGTTGCTGTTGAGTCAATGGAGACTCACAGCAATCCCGTGTGACAGAGTGGAACTGCCCCATAGAATATCCTAGGCAGTAATCTTTATGAAAGCAGATCACCAAGTCTTTCTCCCAAGAAGCTACTGGATGGTTCCCATTGCCAACATGTTTCTAAACCTTGTCACCACCAAATTCCCTTTGTTATACATATAGAGCAGAGATAGTCAAATATGAATTCTCTTCTTGAATTGAGTCATTATAGACATTTTTAAAAAAATAATGTTCTATACAGAAGGAGCAAATATACAAACACATGAAAGCATGTGGGGCACATCATCTTCAGAAACTAGACATAAATTGGATACAAATCCCACTTTTAAGTGTGTTAAGCAATTCAAAACACTGGAAAGATGCATCAATTCCTAACTACATATTTAAAGCAATAATAATAGCAAAGTGAAATTAAAATGTAAGGAAAAGAAACATTACTATGGTTTTCTCTCTCAAGATACATAAATAGTTTCTTGAGGTATCTAATTTGTTTTTGAATAAATTGTAAGTTTCCCTGCTTTGATGGTGTTTTAGACATACCTAGAATATTCACAATACTGAAGCTGTGGCTATTACAATATAATAGTATAGATTCTACTGAATCTTACAAATTTCTGCTCCTAGAAACTTTGTTTATATTCATTGTAATAAATATAACAGTCATAAAAATAATTTGAAATGGAGTGTTTCAAGGTTTCAATCGCTTTAATTTTAATTTTAATTTAAACGCAATTTCCAGATTTCTTTAAAAGGTTAAGTTCCACTTATATACGGTTTCAAACCCTTTATTTGTATGTAACAACATTTACTCAAGTGAAGAGGAAAAGTTCTGATTCTGATCTGATTTCCAGGTATAATTGTAGATCAATTTTCTGGAAAATTAAATACACAGTTTTACTTGTAAATCAGGTAAGGTTATTTTTTAATTGTAATAATTTAAATAATTCCAAATCAGTAAGAAATCTCAGGAAATATATGGTTAATTTAAATTATACTTTGCTCTGTTTCAACTGCCTGAAACCAGTGGTATATCTTCCATTCATCGATAGTATACTGGATTCCCTCTGCCCTAATGAAATGATTCATATTTAAGCACTTAGTAGGAATAATAACTTGATATTTATATTTCAATTATCCTTTGAGTTGGACAGAAAAGAATTAAGTTCTTTCACATATATTTTAATCACACTGTAATTATTAACATAACTCAGTGGAGAACAGGAGATGTGATGAGACTATTTTCAAATAAACTTCTCAAAACATCATAACCTTTTTATTCTAATTGCGTATCAATTCAAGATTATAAATTAATGCATAGACATACTGAACATACCAGAGAGAAGGAAATCAGAATGGGAGTATGAATTACCTATATACACAAACCCTTTCATCTGGTAATTAAACATTTTCCTATTTTTACTTTTCAGATTTGAAGAACAGAAATATGTGAGATGTGCTTTTGATACTTTCCTTTATTAGATATTGGGATTTATATAAGTTGGATCCTTAATCACAGAGTTGAAAAAATGATTTTGTTTTCCTAAAACCTAATAATAATCAGGATAAAGTAATCAGGATAATAAATAAAAACCACATTGTAATGGAATTTTCAGATATTTGAAGAAATGGTTTGTTGCTTGATAAGATCAAACTAAAAAAAAAAAAAAAAAAAAACTCACTACCTTTGAGTCGTTTCCAGCTCATAGTGGCCCCTTCTTGGCTTTCAGAGACAGTATCTCTGTGGAAGTAGATTGCCCAATCTTCCTTCCGAGGAGTGGCTGGTTGGTTTGAACCACAAGCTTTCTGGTTAACAGTCGAATGTCTTATGCACTATGCCATAAGAGTGGTAGAAAATTTAACAACTATCTTCTATACTCTACATGTACAGGTCATAAAAGCTATTAAAGAAAATGAAGCCAAAAATACCTGTTTTGCAATTCTCTTTCGGTTATCAGAGTCCTGCCCCTTGATATGAGAGAGAGAGACAGAAAGAGAGAGAAAAAAAGAAATAGAAAGAGAAGGAAAAAGTAAAGAAAGGAAGAAATTAAAACTAACCTATTTTCTATCATTCACTTGCATTACTCATAACTCAACTATTATAGTAATGGTTGAGCATATAGGTATTGTAGCTTGAACTTCTTAACTTGAAACTTTCCTTAAATCTTAGAAAGAAGGGAAAAGTTCTCTATATATTGATATATATATTTTATATAAAGTGTGTAAGAATTTATGAAGATAAATATTCATAGATGAATTAAAATAATAAAAACTATAATTGCTGATGTGAGATGGATCTTAGCAAGCAAAGAATACCAGAAAGATATCTACCTGTGTTTTATTGACTATGCAAAAACATTCTACCTTGTGGATCCTAACCGATTATGGATTGCATTGCAAAGGAGGGGAATTCCAGAACTCTTAATTGTTATCATGGGGAACATATGCATAGACAAAGAAGCTGTTGTTTGAACAAAACAAGGGGATATTTCATGGTTTAAATCAGAAAGGGTATATGTCATGATTGTATCCTTTCACCACAGTTATTCAATCTATGTTGAGCAAATAATCAGAGAAGTAGGACTGTATGAAGAAGATTGTGGCATCAGGATTGGAAGAAGAACAATTAACATGCAATATGCAGATGACACAACATTCCTTGCTGAAAGAGAAGGTGACTTGAAGCACTTGCCAATATAGATCAAAGACTGCGGTCTTCAGTATGGATTACACCTCAACATAAAGGAAATTAAAATCCTCACAACTGGACCAGTAAGCAATATCTTGATAAATGGAAAAAGACTGAAGTTGTCGAAGATTTCATTTTACTTGGATCCACAGTCAACACCATGGAAACAGCAGTCAGGAAATCATACTTCATATTGCACCGGGAAAATCTGCTTCTTTAAAGTGTTAAGAAGCAAAGATGTCACTTTGAAGACTGAGGTATGCCTGACCCAAGGCTTGATATTTTCAATGGCTTTGTATGCATGTAAAAGGAAGACTGCAGAAGAGTTGATGTCATTGAATTACGGTGTTGGCAAAGAATACTGAAAATACCACGGGCTGCCAGAGGAACAAATAACTCTGTCCTGGAACAAGTACAGCCAGAATGTTCCTTGGAAGCAAGAATGGCCAGAGTTTATCTCACCTACTTTGGTCATGTTGTGAGAAGGGACCATTCCCTGCAGAAAGATATCATACTTAGTAAAGTAGAGGGTCAGTGAAAGGGAAGATGCTCAATGAGATGGATTGACACAGTGGCGGCAACAATGGGCTCAGGTATAGAAAAGGATTGTGAGACTGACACAGGACAGGGCAGTGATTTTTCTCTGTTGTACATAGGGTTGCTAGGAATCAGAGCTGACTAGATGGCAGTTAAACAACAACAACAACAATACAAACTAAAGTTTCAGCACTTCTCAAACCCAGAGACTTAAAATGGCACACTAATGTATTCATTATTAACTCTTCACTATCACTTGTGCTG
>NW_006922522.1:52535-54347 GCF_000298275.1 Orycteropus afer afer | reverse complement strand
GTAGTGATACTGCCTAGGAAACCCAAGGAGGGGTCGCTATGAGTCAGGTATGACTCGACGGCACATAACAACAACAACAACAACAACAACAATGCAATCTTGATTCATATTCCATCATCATTCTTTTAAAGAAATGAAAAAAAAAAAAAATCACCTATTTTATTTGGAAAGGAAAGAGACCACAAGTAAGCAAAGTACTACTGAAAAAGTAGAACAAAGTGGGAAGCCTCACCCTCCCCGATCTCAAAACCTTCTATAGAGTCACAGATTCAAAACAGCCTGGTATTGTTAGAATGAGGGACTATAGAGCAATGGAAAAAAATTAAACTCCCAAAAGTAAATCCATTTACCTATGAACAGCTAATCTTCAACAAAAGGCTGAAACCAATTAAATGATGAAGAGATATTCTCTTTAACAAATGCTGCTGGCAAAACTAAATATCATTTTGCAAAAAATGAAAAAGGATCTATATCATATATCACATACGAAACCTAATTCAAAATAGATAAAAGACCTAAATGTAAAACCTGAAACCATAGACCATCAAATAAACAAATAAATAAAATAAGGGTAAAGGTACAGCCCTAATAATGGTGTAAATGCTTTATCAAACATAACTGAAAATGCACAAACAGCAGCAGACAAACTAGATGTCGAAGTCCTCCCCAAAATGAAAATTTATGTGCATCAAAATTTCACCAAGAGAAAAAGAGAACCTACAGACTGGGTGGAGGGGGAAGATGCTGGTAAAAATATATTAGACAAGATACTAATCTCTAAAATTGATAGAAGACTTCAGCAGATCAACAAAAAGACAAACAGACCAACTAAAAAACGATCAGAAGACATGAACAGACACTTCACCAAAGGAGATATTCAGACAGCTAACAAACACATGAAGAAATGCTTGTGATCATTAGCCTACAGAGAGATGCAAATTGGAACAATAATTAGGTATCATCTCACCCCACCATTAATTGTTGTTGGTAATTGCAATCTCTCTGAGTCATCGTCACCCGATGAACAACAGCACAAAACACTGCCTGATACTACACCATCCTCACGATCCTTGCTATGCTTGGGCACATTGTTGCAGACACCATGTCAGTCCATCTCATTGAGGGTTTATCCCTTTTTCCCTGACTCTCTGCTTTACTGAGCATTATATCCTTCTTCAGGGACTTGTCCCTTCGGATAACATGAACAAAATATGTGAGAGGAAGTCACTTGTAAGAAGCATTTCAGGTGCACTTTTTCCAGGACAGATTTGTTCATTCTTTTTGGCAATCAATAGTATTTTTAGTATTCTTCATCAATACCACAACTCAAAGGCATCAACTCTTCTTCAGTTTTCCTTATTCATTGTCCAGCTTTCATATGCAGGGCACCATAGTATGACAAATTGGCAGAGGATTGGTGGCCAACAATAATGTTGTTGTTATATGCTGTCGAGTCGGCCCCAACTCATAGAGACCCCTCCTTGGGTTTCCAAGGCAGTATCACTACAGAAGTAGGATTGCCCCATCTTCCTTCCAAGGAGCGGTTGGTTGGTTTGAACCTCCAGCCATCTGGTTAGCAGTCAAGTGCCTTAGGCACTATGCCAACATTAATAGCAATGTTGAAAGGAACAGAAAACTAAAAATGCTGGCAAGGGTATGGGGAGACTGGAATCTCATACACTACTGATAAGAATGCACTGGGGAAAGTGATATGGTGCTTCCTTAAGAAGATGGAAATAGAAATATTATGTTGTTGTTGTTAGGTGTTATCGAGTCAGCTCTGACTCATAGCAACCCGGTGTACAACAGAAC
>NW_006922522.1:50038-51040 GCF_000298275.1 Orycteropus afer afer | reverse complement strand
AACCCTGAGACCATAAGAACTAGACAATGCCCAGCTATTACTTCTGACCTCTCTGAAAGTATCACTATAGGAGGTCCCACATAGAGTGGGGAAAAAAATGTGGAGCAAAACTCAAAATCATTTAAAAGACCGGGCTTACTGGTCTTATAAAGACTGATGGAACTTCCAAGACTATAGACCTTACACCCCCTTTAACCTGGAAAATCAACCTTACCTCTATGGCTCAACTTTCAGCCAAATGGTAAACAGACCTATTAGGTGAACAGTATTACCAGGAAGGTATGCACTCATTAGAAAAATCAAGTACATGAGATGAAAAGGGCAGCATTTGCCCAGGGCTAAAGCACAGAAGGCAGGAAGGGATAGGAAAGAAGGGTGAAAGGAAATTGTAAACAATGGGACAAAGTGGGAAGAGTGTGGCTACATTGTGGGAATTTGCAATTAATGTTACAAAACAAAGTGTGTGTGATGTATTAAATGGAAAACTAAAGTGGTCTGTACACTTTCACCCAAGCTACAGTTAATACATACATACATACCTACCTACCCACCTACCTACCTACATACATACATACATACATAAAACCTCTTCTTTAGTATTCCTTCATCTCCACTTATTTTCTCAATCAGAAATGGAGAAAAAAAAAATAAACCTAATATAGTGCAAATGAATAAACTGTTCTATTTTCTATAGTTATATATTCATGAATGCATTCATTCTTTCAGGTTTCACTCACACAGTCATTAATTCATTTATTCATGTATTATTTTTTTCATCTATTCATTTAGCATTTATCCCTAGTAGAAATAAAAAAGTTATCCTTGGAGTTCTGGCAAGATGGGGGACTAGGCAGAAAGACTGCACAGACCCTCTTCAACAAAGAAAAGGGAAACCAATTAACACAGACACAGATGATAATCCTGGACCCCTGAGCCTTGAAGGGAAGGATATAGAAGTGAACTAAACCCCAATTAGCAGAAGAATTTGCATGAAAGTACCAA
>NW_006922522.1:39180-42368 GCF_000298275.1 Orycteropus afer afer | reverse complement strand
TTTTTTTTGTGTTTTCTGTGAACATTTACATAGAAAATTAGTTTCTCATTTAGCAATTGCAGAACACATTTTCAGAGACATTGATTATATTTTTTTGCAGTATGTTAACAATCTCATGAATTCCCTTCTGGATGTTTCACTTTCAGAAATCTGGTTTTCTTGTTCCTTTACACTTCCATCTTTGCTTAGGAGTATTTTTGACAATTTTGTCTCATGTTGATGATTATTTAAAAGATCACAGCATTTACTAGTAATATTCTTTATTTTCTGAGCCAAGCAGTTATTTAGCTAACAGGTGATCTCAGGGGATAGTTTTGGGTCAAGGTTTATGAAGTATATTAAGCTGATAGTGTCGGGTAGTCCTTTAGTTTCCGCTGGTCCAGTAAGTCTGAACTTTTTAAGAATTTGAGTTCTCATCCTCATTTCAGCTTCTATCAGGATCCATCTATTGTGGCTCTGATCAGATATTAAGGGCTGACATAGTGCTTAAGACATCTGACTGCTAACTAGAAGGTTGGCAATTCAAACCCACCAGCCAGACCACAGAAGGAAGATTGAGCAATGAAATTCTGTAAAGATTTACTGCCTCAGAAACCCAAAGGTGGTCACTATGAGTGAGTGGATTTTGTTTTTTAATGGTACCTGAGGTACCATATGGTTCTTCTGGTCTCAGTAGATGACGTCATGGTTTGTTTAGATTGTTAGTACTTGACATTTTGGTTTCTACCTCTTTTGCTTCAGACAAGAAGAGATGGATCATTGTATCTCAGATGGCTCTGTTGACACTGACTTTTATAAAATTAACAAGATTTTTCCATTTGCTTGATGCAATTTTTCATCTAATTACCTTAGAAAAACTTGTCTCATAGTTCTACATTTTCCACTTAACTCGAGAGTGATATTAGGTATCCTATTTCTATCATCTTCCTCACCACTATTCTTGTTTTGTCTGTCCATCAGCTGGCATTCTGGTGAGCTGTGATTTTTTTTTTTTTCTTTGTCATTGCACATATGATTGTGAGTTGGATAGACAATTGTTTTTCTATGCTTACAACTACTTATTTCAAGAAGATTGCTAAAACTACTTATATTTATTATCATTTTTGTGCAATGTGCTGGAAAAGAAATCAATAACCATTCAGTATCTCAATTTTTCAGAATAAAAATTTAAAACAGAAGAGTGAAAAGATATGGAATGAAAATACTACTTTTAAGTCACTGAAGTTGATGACAGAGATATTAATATGAGTATAAGAGGAAATCATTGCTAATGTCAGATGTATCTTGGCTGAAAGCAGAGAATACCAGAAATATGTTAACATATTTTTATTGACTCTGCAAACGGATTCGACTGTGTGGATGGTAACAAATTATGGATAACATTACAAAGAATGGGAATTCCAGAACACTTAATTTTGCTTATTAGGAACCTGTACATAGACAAATAGGCAGCCATTCTAACAGAATTGGATGGTATGCAATTAGGAAAGGTGTTGTATCTTTTCATTATACTTCATTATACTTAGTATATTGTATACTTCAGTATACTTATTCAATCTGTATGTTGAGTAAATTATCTGCAAAGCTGAACTATATAAACAAGAACACAGCACAAGCATTTAAGGACAATTAATTTTCTAACTACAGTATGCAGATAATATAACCTTGCTTGCCGAAAGCAAAAAGAATTTACAGCACTTGCTGATGGAGATAAAAAATTACAGCCTTTAGTATGAATTACAGCTCAACATAATAAAAACAAAAATCCTCATAAGTGGACCAATAAGCAACACCATGATAAATGGAGAAAAAATCGAGGTTGCTAAGGATTTCATTTTATTGAGATCCACAATAAATGCCCATGGAAGCAGCAGTCAGGAAATCAAATGACCCATTGCACTGGGAGAATCTGCTGCAAATGACCTCTTTAAAATGTTAAAAAGCAAAGATGTCACTTTGAAAAATAAGGTGCACCTGACTCAAGCCATGGCATTTTCAATCTCCTTATGCAAAAGTTGAACAATGAATAAAGAAAACGAAAGCATCGATGTAGTATAGTGTTGGTGAAGAATATTAAATATATCATGGACTGACAGAGAAATAAATACATCTGTCTTGAAAGTACGGGAGCTCTGGTAGCATAGTGCCTAAGGCACTTGACTGCTAACCAGAGGCTGGTGTTTCAAACCCACCAGCCACTCCTCAGAAGGAACATGGGGCAATCTACTTCCATAGTGAGACTGCCTCGGAAACCCAAGAAGGGGTCGCTATGAGTCCGGTATGATCCGATGGCACATAACAACAACAACATCTTGAAAGAAAGAAATGCTCCTTAGAAGGGAAGATGGTGAAATTCTGTCTCTTGTACTGTGGATGTGTTTCCAGGAAGGGACTAGTTCCTGGAGAAGCACATTATTCTTGGTAAAGTGAGAGGTGAGTGAAAAAGAGGAAAGATCTTCAACTAGGCTGATTGATTCAGTGGGTGAAACAACGGGCTCAAACAGCAATGATAGTGCAGATGGTGCTAGACCGGTGTTTTGTTGTACTGTACATAGTATTGCTATGAATTGGAATCAACTCAATGGCACCTAACAATGACAAGGAGTTCCTAGGTGATACATATAGTTAAGCACTGGACTACTAACAAAAAATGTGACAGTTCAAACCCACCCAGAGTTGCATCTGAAGTAAGGTCTAGCAATAAGATGACAGCCTTGAAAACTTAATGAAGTAGTTAGTTTTACTCTACAGGTTGTCGTGAATTAGAATCTACTCACCAGCAGCAAATGCCAATATCATGGAGTGTTAATCCCAGAAAACATAAGGCTAAGGCTCATAACCTATTGAATTAATTAAGTATATTAAATATAATAATGGTATATCATAGGCCAGAGGTCATAAACAACATGGTTAGGAGTCACGCTCTTTTCTATGCATTGATTTGGCAGAAATTTTGGAATTTCTTTGTTCTTACTGTATTATCTACAAAATAGAATAAATAAATATTTCCTTCATAGGATTCTTAAAAGGAGTTGAGAATGTGACTGTAAATGGCTTAGCACAGTTCCTGGTGCAAGCAAAATATTCAACTAAAATGTTCTCTTATTACAAAATATTATTTATAACGACTATATCCCCAAACTTAAAAAATTTAAGTGTATATATTGTTTTTTCAAATGAAGTAATAA
>NW_006922522.1:37110-39080 GCF_000298275.1 Orycteropus afer afer | reverse complement strand
TAATCAAATTTTGAAGTCAGAAAAAGAAAGCTATATTTTCTCAAAAATAACTTACTTTTTCATAAGGTGAGACAAATCAAATGGAGCAGTCATAATATAGTTATATATGAGGTATATAAAGGGAACTAATTTTGCCCAGTCTGATATTTGGACAAAGCCTTTGGATATTTTTTTATCATTGGTTTACATTGAGTACAAAGATCAACTAGAATAATTTCTAAAACACTAATAATTTTAGTTTTTGAAATTCAGAAATGCCTGGCAGAATGAAGAACCTGATAGAAATAAAAAATGAAACTGGTGATTATGTGAGGCAGTGTTGTTTGACAAAATCAATTGCACCCATTGTTTCTGAAGTTCAGGTTCTATGACATCATCTTGGTAGATTAAATCAGCACAATGGAAGTATTTCCACCATGGATACTGGAAAATGCTAAAAATGAAACTCCGCCCCTCAGCCCCACCCTACTGAAGCTGGCTAAATATTTACAGCACAATATTGAATATGTTTCAGTTGTGCTCCAGTTAGGGAATGTGAATCTTTCTCAGTATTTCAAAGAGAGAGAAATATATACAGGGATTGGATACACAAGTGATGAACAAGAGGAAAATTAGAGTTGAGAGTGGAAGGGCAAATGAGAGATAAACCACAGAAAGTTACTGTCACCCTTACTGGCACCCTTTATATCTATAAAGGGGCTCAGAGAAGATGAGGTATTGCCTGTACCCCAACACACAGATCACCAAGTGGGGATAAAGTAACAACAGAGGCTTCCTGGCTGATCCTGGAACCACCAAAGGAGAGGGTTTTCATCAGGTTTTGAAAACATATTAAGAGATATAGTCACTGTTTTGTGTGATGCCACTTGAGGTAGACAGAGAGAAAATATCTGATTACTCTCTTTCTTCTGCCTTATATTCTAAAACCAATGTTTTTATTTGGTTAAATCCAGCTTGAAGCTTTTACATACCTGTGAAACCCAGACTTATAGGTGTCAGAGTCCACTTACCTCTGCCCCAATACAGAGAAGACTAACAGTAAAGTGAGAAATAATACAGTCTAGTCCAGAATTAGAGTTCAGCCACTGTTCTGCTTACTTAGTGCCACTCTGACAAGAATATATCACAAATGGGATGGCCTTTACAAACAGGAGTTTATTCTTACAGTTTGAAAGCTTTAACTTCAAGTTCAAAGTGCCAAGCTCTAGGGGCTAGGTGAAACCACCTCAGCCTTCAGCCTCAGCTCTGCCTCCAGCTTCCAGCCCACTGAAACTAGAGGCTTTTCTTCACTCAGACAGCTGCTGGCTGTGGAAGCTGCCAAGCCCAAGGTTGACACATAAAAAGGCATAGTCCTGGTGTTACCAAACCACATGGCAGGCCATTAATTTAAATCCATTGTAAGTCCCCAGGTCAGCAGAATATGGCAGGCTGCTGAACAATGACATGGCTACATGCAAGGTCCAAGCGTTCCATAAGTTAGAGACCATTCCCAAGGCTTCTCCTTATATACAGGAAGCAGACCACATCCCAAGGGCAGCTACTCAGCTGCCGGTGGTAAATCCCACCATGGAGTTGATCACCAGTCTCATCATGGGGAATAAATACCACCAACTGCCCAGCCACTCAACCAGGCCCAGACAAGATGACACAGAAACATAACTACCATAGCCATGGTAGAATAATTTAAAAGTAACAATGAGTGAGAGAGTGGACAGACTTATGGGTACAAATAAGATATGTTTACTTATTTTTCAAAATGTTTACAGAGATACACATTTTGGAGCAAATTATTTGGTCCAATATGAAAAAAAAAAAAAAAATAGGGACACAAATGAGAAGACTGATATTAATAAATCTTGTTTCTCTCAAAGGTTGATTAGGTCATTCAATAACCAGGTACACTGTGAGGTTCAGAAACTGAGTCAAGACAATGTAAACATAATAATGATTTTTTTCTTAAATAACAGAAA
>NW_006922522.1:29144-30835 GCF_000298275.1 Orycteropus afer afer | reverse complement strand
TTCTTAAAACTTCAAAGAGTTCTTTTGCAGTAGATTTGGCCAGTACAGTATGATGTCTGATTTCCTGTCTGCTGCATGCGTAAGTGTTGACTGTGGATCCAAATAAAATGAAATCTCTGACAACTTCAATATTTTCTGTTTTTCTTGATGTTTCTTATTGGTCCAGAATTTTCATTTTCTTTATGTAGAGGTCTAATCCATACTTGAAGACTGTAGTCTTCGTTCTTCATGAACAATTATTCAAGTCATACTCATTTTCAGCAAACAAGATTGTGTCATCTGCATATCACAATTTGTTAACTGTTCTTCCTCAAATCTTGATGCCATGTTCTTCTCATAGATCAACTTCTCAGAATACTTGCCAATGATATGGATTGAATGATTTTGATGAAAGGATACAACCCTGAAGCACTCCCTTCCTTGTTTTAACCATGGAATATCATCTTGTTCTATTTGAATGACAGCCTCTTGGTCTTTGTTAAGGTCTATGAACACCACTGTACAACAAACTGACAGATAAGTGGTGGCCAGATGGAATACACAATAATTAATTTGACTATATCTCAGGAAAGAGATTATGGAGAAGCTCCTTATCATCAGGCTGGGGGTCAACTTCAGAAAAGGTAATCAATTGCTTACATGCAATTTGAAGTTGAAGAAAATTTTAAAAAGGCCTTGAAAGCCAAGGTGTGATCTGGAGCATGTTCCACCTGAGTTTAGAGAGCATCTCAAGAATAGATTTGACAGGACATGATGGCTCTAGAGGGAAGCTTAGTCACACATAATATTATGGACAAATGAGGTCTTGTCTGATGTGTAAACAAGCCTATTGACTCTATACCAGAGTATATTTGAAGGAAAGGCAATTCATTGAGGTATAGCACATCAAAGATCCAGGGGAGATCACCCAAATATGACTACTGAGCCAAGGTGGAGTAACAATTTATAGAGTTAGAAAATAAGGAAATTATGAGTATTCAATTATTTTCTAGGAAATTTAATTCAAGGGAAGACAGGGTTTCTTTTGGACAGGAACTGGCCTTCAGACCATTCACTGCTGATTATCTTCCCTGAACTTTAGGCAGCTGCACTTTGGTTTCTTCTCATCTTTTGATCTGACAACACTTATTTGCTGGGCAAGTCATCCAAGAGACACAGCACTCTACTGCAGATGTTTGGAGACTAAAACTAGCTCTTGCCTTTTCCTTGGCCTCATATATTCCTGATTCCTACAACTCTCACTGATTAAGTACAAGCTAACAAAATTATTAAGCACAAGCTGACATAGTGGTTAAGTACAAGACTACACAGTGGTTAAGCAAAAAGGGAGGAGATTTAGAATATCAGTCTTTATGTGTCCATTATTATGCAATCCCCTAGAGCAAAGAAACAAGTGAAATGGATGCTGATGACAATCTGGTAACTTGGCACAGCAAATGGAAGGATGGAAACTTGATTGAACACAAACACTGAAAGGAAAGAAAAATTGAATGAAAACAATGACCAAGGAGACTTACAGACTGTAAGGGCCCCGGCTGTAGGCCTGGCACAGTGTGAGCATCTTGAAACAGCATTCCTGCCTGAGAATCATAGGAAGGCAACTTCAGAAATCTCTAAAAGGAGGCAAGGATACTATGCAGACAAACCCAGAGCAAAGCAAGTGAGTAGAACATGAACATCATCTAAGTACA
>NW_006922522.1:27539-28839 GCF_000298275.1 Orycteropus afer afer | reverse complement strand
TCCCCCACCTGGAGATAAGTGATGAGAAAATTGGCCCCCCAACACATCAGTGCTTGGTGAATTGAGGGATATGCTCCCTCACCTGCAGACCTGCAACTAAGGAGTCATAACCATCCCTATCCATCCTCATAGGTGTCCTCCCACTCTGTTGGACTTGCAACTAGAGACTCGTCTATTTTAACCATCCCACATTGACATTCTCCAGACAGTTCACAATAGCTATGTATGCTCTCATGCCAGCCAAAGAAGTAAATCAACCTTCTCCTCCTCCTCTGTCTTTCACCTCCCTACTCAATCATCAGAGCTTCACTATGAATTACACTGTGACCCACCTAGAGATCAGGGACAGGTGTACCCTCACCCTGGCCACCTGGCAATTGGCAGAGCCCACACCACAAACAACCCAGATACCACTGAAAATGCTGCCTGCACCCACACCCTATGACAGGCCATGCAAACTCATTACTTCACTAAGCATGTCAGTCACATCTTGAAGGCTCCATCTGTACCTTGGCCAAAAGGGTTAGGATGAGAATCCAGTGCACTCAATCAGTGCCAACCCAGCTGCAATATCCCACAACTAAACAATTCCTATAGGCCTTCTGCATTTGCACTGAAACCTCTTGATACTACACCACACTGCCTACTGAGATGCCAATTCATGCACGCACAACTACCCATACATTTGGGTAGCTCGCTTTCTCAGCAAAGAAGCATCCTGTCCTGACTTACAGAGAATGGACTAACTGCTAACATCAATCTATAAGAAACCTATGGTCTCACAAGGACTGTGAATGAACTCTGATCACACAGTTGTCACCCAATACTAGGGAAGGAATCAATTGATATGTTTCAACAAGAGAAGCAAATGCTGGAAATACTAATTAATCAACTATGCCAAGAAAGTGGGAAGACAGCTACATGGCCATCTGACTGGAAGAGAACAATATTTGTGCCAATTCCAAAGAACAGTGATCCAGCAGAATGTGGAATTTATCAATAAATATTAATATCACAGGAAAGCAAAATTTTGATGAAGGTAATACAAAAATGATTTCATCCATACAAAGGGAGCTGCCAGATTCACAAAAGAATGTGGAAAGAAGGATATCATTGCTGATGTCACAGTGATCTTGGCTAAAAGCAGAGAATAAAAGAAAGATATTTACTGGTGTTTTATTGACTAAACAAAGGCATTTGAATATGTATGTCATCACAAAATATGGATAAGATCTTGAATAATGGTAATTCCAATCCACTTTATTATGTTCATCCAGAACTTTTACCAAGTCCAAGAGCA
>NW_006922522.1:24717-25858 GCF_000298275.1 Orycteropus afer afer | reverse complement strand
TCAGCACACAAATCAAGCAAGTATGGTGAAAGGATAAAACCCCCACACACACCCTTCTTCATTTTAAACCATGCAATGTCCCCTTTTTCTGTTCAAATGACAGCCTCCTGGTCTATGTACAGGCTCCTCATGGGTACAATTAAGTGTTCTGGAATTTCTATTCTTTGCAATGTTATACATAATTTGTTATGATCCACACAATTGAATATTTTTGTATAGTCAGTAAAACATAAGTAAACATCTTTCTGGTAATCTTTGCTTTGAGCCAAGATCCATCTGATATCAACAATGGCATCGCTCAATCCATGTCCTCTCCTGAATCCAGTTTGCATTTCTGGAAGCTCTCTGTCAATATACTATTACAATCATTTTTGAATTATCTTCAGTAAGACTTTGTTTGTATTTGATATTAATGATATTGTTTGATAACTTCCACTTTGTGTGAGATGACCTTTCTTTGGAGTGGGTACAAGTATGGATCTCTTCCAGTCAGTTGACCAGGTAACTGTCTTTCAAATCTCTTGGCAGACTGAATGAGTGCCTCCAGGGAGGTATCTATTTGTTGAAACATCTCAATAAGTATTCCATCAATTTCTGGAGTCTTGTTCTTTGTCAATTCCTTCAGTGAAGCTTTGCCTTCTTCCTTCAATACTATTGGTTCTTGATCATATGCCACCTCCTGAAATGGATGGACATTGACTAATTCTTTTTGGTACAGTGACTATGTATTCCTTCCATCTTCTTGAGTATTTTGCCTATAGAATCTTTCAATATTGAAACTCGAGGCTTAAATTTTTTCTTCATTTCTTTAGATTTGAGAAATGCCAATCATGTTCTTCCCTTTTGGTTTTCTAACTCCAGGTCTTTGCACATTTCATTACAATAATTGACTTTTTCTTCTTGAACTTCTCTTTGAAATCTTCAGTTCAGCTCTTTGATCTTTTCATTTCTTCCATGTGCTTTAGCTACTCTCCACTCAAGGGCAAGTTTCAAAGACTCTTCTGACATCCATTTTGCTCTGTTCTTCCTTTCTGGTCTTCATAATAACCTGTTGCTTTTTTCATGGATGATTCTTTTGATGTCACCCCACAATTCCTCTGGTTTTTGGAGACTGGTGTTCAATGCATCAAATCTAATCATT
>NW_006922522.1:22067-24617 GCF_000298275.1 Orycteropus afer afer | reverse complement strand
AAAAAAAAAAAAAAAAAACCTCACTACCAAGTAGTTGGATACAACTCATAATGACCTCTCCTTGGGTTTCCCAGGTGGTATCACTGCAGAAGTAGATCGTCCAATACTCCTTTCCAGGGGGGACTGGTGGGTTTGAACCGACAGCCTTCTCCTTAGCAGTCAAATGCCTTAGGCACTACATCACCAGAGCTCCTAGTGGTTTAATAGCTCACAATAAAGCCTCTTTGGAGCAAGGCAATTAACCACCGCATCCAATGAGAACTATCATGCAAATTCAGGTAGGTAAAGTGTAATTAACTAAGCTAGAAGTAATGACAATACTACATTTAAATAATAGAAGATTGTATAAACACTTGGTATATGATTATGGTTCCTAGTCCAGTTTAACTGGTATGTACAATTAATTAAAAGACGTTTTCTCTAAAAGATTAAGGGATTTTTATCACAGAAAATTATTGCTGTTTGCCTGTTCTTTCCTAATGAAGTTTAATATGCCTCTACAGTACACGTGCCAATTGGCCCCTTTTGTCTTAGGCAAATGTTTGATTCCATGCTCATGCTACTCTTCTCTGGATGGTAACAGTGTTGTACTGGAATGTTGTTTTGCCTTTCAAATCAATTCCAGGCCCAAACTTTCTAGTCAGTGAATCTAGTGGAACTAAAGCAAATGTCATACAGGATATAGTTAGGCAGTGAAACACATGTTATTACGTTTCTCTCTCCATTATAATTATAATTCTAAGATGTAGCAAAATAAAAATTTACCATCTAATTATATGTGAGATTAACTATTGCAAATGTATTATATTACAGTTATGACATTTACACTTAATTTTTTAAAAATAAAACTCATTGAAAATACATCTGTTTATAAATTTGCCATAAGTAAGATTTATACTAAAAAAAAGTCACTGTATTTATTGATTTTAATTGAAGATAATTTCACTGAAGTCTTCATCCATCAGGTAAAGTAAAGGTTAAAAAAATATAGGCCATGAATTATTATGTTGTTGCTGTTGTTCAATGACATTGAGTCAGTTCTGACTCATAGTGACCCCATGCACAACAGAAAGAAACATTACCCAGTCCTTGCCATTCTCAAAATTGTTGCTGTATTTGGGATTATTGTAGCAGCCCCTGTGTCAATCCATCTCATTGGGAGTCTTTTTTTTTTTTTGCGCTGACCCTTTATTTTACCAAATATTATGTCCTTCTCTAGAGACTGGTACCTTCTATTAACATGACCAAAGTATGAGAGATGAAGTCTACCCATACTCACTTTTAAGCAGTGTCCACCTGTACTTCTTCCAAGACAGATTTGTTTGTACCTCTTACAATCCATGGTATATTCAACATTCTTTGCTTCGCTTCCATAGTTTTCACAAAAACTGTTTTTAAAAATATGTACTAAAGACTGAGTTAAGTAATTCAGTAGAACTCAATAGAATATTTAAGCAGAATTTAAAGAAATTTTTCACAATTTCCACTTCTCATTTCTACTCTATTAGCATATTCAACCAGTGGATGTGGAAGTCTGTAGGTGGCACAGTTTGTACTCAACTGCTAACATTAAAAAAAAAAAGAAAGAAAGCTGTACAAATCCATCCAAGGGTTTGGAGAAGAAAATATTTGGCAATCTTCTTTCCTTATGATTTTCCCAAGAAAACCCTATAGGGCAATTCTACACTTTAACACTTGGAATCCTGATGAGTCTGAATCTACTCCATGGCAACTAACAACAATAAATATCCCTATGGAGATTGTTTCTCCATAGACAAACTGAACAAAAGACATTCTGATAACAATGGTAATTTTAATATTTCTGCTTCTTCTTTTCATAACTAAAATATTTAATAGGATGACTCGTGTTAAAATATATGAATATATATACAGAAAACAAAAGAAAAACAAAAAGAAAATGAATATCTTGTTTCCTCCACAAATATACTTTCTTTAATCATAAGGATGTTTTATTTACTGTCCATCCAGTAAAATTCAATTTTACTTCAATTATGTCAGAAATTATATAACCTCAAAATATCTCCTATACCTGTGATAAAACCAGCCTTTAAGCCATGAATTAACCTTCTCCCAAATATTTATGGTTATTTGAAATTATTTCGGTTGTTGTCATTGTTAATATGTTTATTATCTCTTTATTTTCAAATAGAGGTAAAACACTGAGATCAGAGACACTCTTTTGTGCACTGCTATATTGACAGTGCTTTATTGGTTCCTGGGACATTACACCTGACATTTAATAATATTTTTTTTTTTTAAATGAATGAATATATAATTAGTTTGTTCATTGTTCTAGAATATTCAGTAATATTTTTGATATTGAATTTCTGTTCAGTGTACAAGAGTGCTGGTCCTATCATTCAAAATTATATTCTAACTTGTTAAAAATTAAGTGATCGATTTATCTTTTAGTTACCAATTATATTTTGGTTTCATTATTTCACTTGAAACTATTAATGTGGTAATTATGATTTCTACAAACATAATTCTGCAGCATATTAGTAGAAGCAATCATATTGTTAGTTTTTT
>NW_006922522.1:21442-21967 GCF_000298275.1 Orycteropus afer afer | reverse complement strand
AAGGTCCCAAGCCACATGCCCGCCTAACTTTCTGGGAGCCTGTCCTAAAAATGTGTACTACATTATTATATTATATTATATTATATTATATTATATTATATTATATTATGTATATGCATAAGGCATTTGACTTTTAACAAGAATTATGGCAGTTCAAATTCAACTGAAGCTCTGTGGGAGGAAGAGATGAAAAAATCTACTTCCATAAGGATTTACAACCTTGGAAAACAAATGAGGTCACTATGAGTTGGAATGAACTTGATGGCAGTGAGTTTGGATTGGTTTGGTTAGAGAGAGAGAGAGAGAGATTTATTTCAAGGAACTGGCTCACCCAGTAGAAGAGTCTGGCAAGTCTGAAGTCAGTGGTTCAAACATGAAGCTGGAGGCTTCTCCTGACTCACCTATTTGCAAGGGCTAAAAAATCAAATGCAGCAGTCTGTTGAGCAGGATGATGGTTCAGAGGATAATGAATCCAAGATAGGCAGGAAAATGACAGATGGTTGGCTCACAGTTTTGAAGACAACA
>NW_006922522.1:18048-20919 GCF_000298275.1 Orycteropus afer afer | reverse complement strand
ATATGTAACCTTTTCCCACTTTGTCCCTGGTGTTACCTTTTCCCTTTGTCTTTCTTGCCTATGCATTCCTGCTTTACTACCTTTCTCCCTGTGCAAATGTTTTCCATATGATCTCCCATGGCAGATTGTTCTAAGGAGTGTGTCTCCTTGGTTTAGGTGTTCAGCTCATAGATCTGTCTACTGTAGCCATGAGAGTGAGTTCAATTCCAGGCCAGAAGGGTGACTCAGGACTGTAGTCTCAATGGTTTCACCAGTCTGTATAAGACCAGTAAGCCTGAACTTTTTTTTATGACTTTTTGTTTTGCTCCACATTTTTCTCCCACTCTATCCAGGATCTCCAAAATTTGAATCCCTTTCCAAATGTTTGGGATTGGCAGATGGGCACTATCTAGTTATTCTTGTCTCAGGGTAGTATAAGCTGAGGATTTCATGGTGCATTAGTCTTTTGAACTAACTATTTGCATACATCTTTTATTTTCTTCAACATTTCTTTGCTCTGGATGAAAAGAGATCAATGGTTGTGTCTTAGATGGCCGCGCACAAGCGTCTAAGACCCCAGTCACTGCTCACCAAAGTAGGATGTAGAACAATATTTTTATATACCATATTGTGCCAATAGACCTTGATGTTCCCCCACAATCATGCTCCCCAGCCCACAGGCCCAGGGGCTCACTCCCTCAAGGTACTTAACTACAGCTAACAAGTTATTCTAACTTTGCTTCCTGTTAGATTTAAATTTTATATGGACATTTTTATGGCACATTTAAATATATATGTAGGAACATCATCTCCCAAACCTATGTATTGTCATGGGTATATTCCCATTTGACTATTCATATCTGATCTTCATGTCTGTCTATCTATGTATCTACCTGTAGATTAGTGTTTTCTGTTACTGGTAATGCAATATTGTGTATGCAGTAACATTTGCCTTTATTTTCTCTATGTCTTGTGAACTTCTTCATGTCTTCCTTTTCCTGAGTGATATTGTGTTAGTCACATGCATTTATTATATTGATTTCCCTTTCACTCATATTAAACCTATCTTTTAACTATCTATTTTCCCTCCCTTCCCCTACTTTGGAAAACAACAAAGAAAATATCCTTCCTAGTGTAAAAATGTCCTTGGCTTTTTAAAATAATGGACTCTTACAATATTTGTCCTTCCATGATTGGCTTATTTCACTCAGCATTATGTCCTCCAAGTGCATTCACATCATGAGTGATTTGTTGATTATTCATTATTCTTTAATTTGTATAGTATCCCAATATGTGTATATACCATAGTTTGGTTTTCTAGTCATCTGTTGATCAGCACTTGTGTTATTGCCATCTCTTTGCTACTGTAAATTGTGCTGTGATGAAAATGGGTCTGTAAATATTTATTCATGTTCCAAATCTCACTTCTTTGGGATATATTGCTAGAAGTAGGATTGCTGCATCAAATGGTAATTCGATTTCCAATTTTTGAAGGAAGTACTGTACCATTTTCCACAGTGGTTTCACAGTATTTTGACTCTACTTTTGAGAGAAGAAAAAATGTTTTTAACAAAAATTTTTCAAAGAATGACCCTATAATATTTTCTCAAAAAGGTAAATATATTTACTCATTAAAATACTTAAATTAATAGAATTTGTTTTAGTTCTTAACAAATGTTGTTAATTTAACTGTGGAGCTAAATTGGATATAAAGACAAAACAAAATAATGAAAACTGTGTGAATACAAGAAACACTATATCAATGTAATACCAAAATGAATGAAGAGTAAAAATTAAATCAACCTCTTGGGTTTACTAAATGAAGAGCAATGTGTAAACAACAGAAAGCACTAGAGACCATAGTTGAATTTGTCCCTCTGAAAAATAATTTCTGGGCACATAAATTCCAACTGTTTTGATCTTACAATGCTTACAATTTAGAAAACACATCAGTGCTTACCAAAGCACACCCTACTTAATACTACTTTTAGAACCATGCAAATTGCATCTGAAAAATTAAAGGAAAAGAAGAATCTTCTAAATTTACTGGGACTAGGGGTAAATCAAATACCCATTAACTAAAACCTATTGCACATATTCTAAAAAAATTAAAAGCCATAATTTTATGCTGACCCATTTGACTTTATACATGTTGTTACTCTATCAAAGAGCTTTATTATATAAAAAATTCTGCATGTTTATTCACTAATATACATTCTTCAGTAATTTCTACCTACATTACCCTGTTGAGAAAACAAAGGAATTTGATGTTTATTTTAAAATAAGCTGATGCAGTAATACTATCTAGCAATGAGCTTCAAAACATTTATTATAATCAAAAATAATGTTTTGTTTTAGAAGGGATTAAGGAAGGAGCTGGAATTTGGGGGAATATTTTATAAACTGAACATTGGTAGATATTTGGGAAATTTAACATGTTTAATTAGACATCTACCTAAAAATTGTGACTGTTTAGTTTCAAATATAAATAAGTAAAAGTAACCTAAACCCTAAAATAATCATTTAATTATTATTATTAATATTCATTCAATAATCACTGAAATTATTCAAACTCTGTAGGATATAAACGTGCAATAAACAATGCTTCCATAAAATCACATACACACACTTATTTAATTTAAAGAAATATTTTGAAAAATAACTAGGAATAATTCATCTTATTTCAAATACTTATAAAAACTTAGGGGTCCTGAGATTCATAATTCCAATTTTAACAATATTTTAAAAAGTACTTTATTTTTCTGCTTTATCTTTGTAACACATCGTTAATGTCCATTTTTCAAGCAGTGTCTCATATATAGTAAGTTCTCGATAAATAATTGTTTAGATATAATTTTAAAATACAAAACTTTAGATTCAAAATTTCCAAAC
>NW_006922522.1:11324-12998 GCF_000298275.1 Orycteropus afer afer | reverse complement strand
ATGCTTGGTAAAGTGAAGGGTCAGCATAAAAGGGGAAGGCCTTCAATAAGACAAATTGACACAGTAATTGCAATGAAGGACTCGTATAACAAAGAGTGTGAAGTTGTCTCACAAATGGGCAGTATTTCATTCTGTTATAAATAAGGTCTCTATGAGTCGAGCCAACTCCAAGGCACCTAACAACAACAGCATGATCAGTGGGGGAGTTTTCATGGGGTATCTCTCACTAGGTCATTTTAGGACAAAGCTGGAGTCTTCTGGACATAGTCTGTGGGCCAAATCTGGTAGGAACTGGTGTACTCTTAACTGTCTCCTGCTTGCTACTGCTGGTTTCAAAAGGATAACAACTTAAAGAAAGTTACTGTTGAAAGAAAGCTACCAATTGCAACAACTGGGGGCATGGCCAGGTTATAAATCTCCCATTCAGTGTGATGTTTCCCAATCTTGTGTTTGGGGACTAAAACCACTCTGGCTTATTCCTGTTGAACAGTCAGTGTTAAGGATTAGTGTGAAATGGTCACAAAGCTTGTTGTTCCTTGTCGGGGAGATCTATAGGAAGAATTTCTCAGTATCCTTGGTTCTTGAGGAAACTGAGGATAAGGAGTCAGTGGATAACATACTTAGCAATTTCAGTGAAAACTGAATCTATCCATCATCAGAACATAAAAGACTATAACAGTAAACAAGGAATTTAAAATATCTGCAATTATTATAAATCATTCATTTCTTCTTATATAGAAATTTCAAGTCTTGCTAGATTCCTACTGACAGATGTCCTCAGGCTGGGGAGATGTTTAACTACTGGGCTTGTCCCAGTGCTATCTCTAGTAGGAGACCTGGTACTGGTTTCACTCTGATGTAATGGACTCATGGTTTTATTACTGCTAACTTGAGGGATGAGTGATGTCTTTCGCTGGGGTCTCTAGAGAAGAAAAAAAAAAAAAAATAGTGAATGTTATTGTGGCAGAGTGGATAAGGCATTTGGTTGCTAACCAGAAGTTCAGAGGTTCAAACCCACCAGCCACTTTGTGGAAGAAAGATGGGGCATTCTACTTCTGTCAAGATTTACAGCCTCAGAAACACAATGGGGATTGTGATGAGTTGGAATCAACTTGATGGCGTGAGTTTGAATAAGTATTAAAGAGAAAAGATGTCTGAAGAGTAAGGTGTGCCTAATCCAAGCCATGGTATTTTCAATAGCATGTGAAATCTGCATGATGAATAAGGAAGACTGAAGAAAAGTTGATGCTTTTGAGTTGTAGTGTTGGTGAAGAATAGTGAAAGTACCATGGAATCCCAGAAGAACAAACAAATTTGTCCTGGACAAAGTGCAGCTGGAATGTTCCTTGGAAGTGAAAATGGCCAGACTTTATCTCATCTACTTTGATCATGTTGTCAGAAGGGACACTCTGAAAATAATGAGGATAATTTCCAGTGATGACACACCAATGGTCATTGATATCTGCATCATAAACAAAAATAAAATATTATGCATTTGTTGATTCATTGCATTCACTCTTACACACATTTGTATTCTTTAATATGTATTTGAAATACTACTAATAAAAAATTTTTAGCAAAACATATTCATATATCTACAGAAAGAAAGCTGAGAAAAGACAATGAAAATGTCATATTATGAATTTTATGAAAAGATATTTCAAAAGTGTATTT
>NW_006922522.1:10156-11224 GCF_000298275.1 Orycteropus afer afer | reverse complement strand
TATAAAAACTTAGGGGTCCTGAGATTCATAATTCCAATTTTAACAATATTTTAAAAAGTACTTTATTTTTCTGCTTTATCTTTGTAACACATCGTTAATGTCCATTTTTCAAGCAGTGTCTCATATATAGTAAGTTCTCGATAAATAATTGTTTAGATATAATTTTAAAGTACAAAACTTTGGATTCAAAATTTCCAAACAGGTATAGAATATTAGGATACACTATATCATTATTTTGCTTGGGTGGAAAATCAAGAACGTGTGTTCATCTGTTCTGAAAAGGAAAACCAATAGATTAGTACTAACTTTGAGAAAACATAGAACTCTTTAATTTGTAGGATTTTTGTTCATATTTTACCTCTAAAACTCTTATTACTTCTAAATGCAGCATTTAATCACTCAGAATATGAAGACCTAATGGAGCCCCAATATATTATTAAGAAACTAAATGGTGCTTATTCTGTAATAGGGGATGACCCTAAGGAGGGTCAATATCAAGCACACACAAAATTCAATCTCTGGACACCAGCTTTTGAGAAAGAGAAGGTAATTTTATTTACAACAAACTGGGTAAGGAACCAGGAGAAATCTTCCTCCAATCTGATTCCCTGAAGTCAATGTGAGTTACAGTTTTGTGGCATTTGAAAAGGGAAGTTTCACATATTCATTTAAATTCAAATCTAATGCATAAGGATCATTAAAAACAAAAACTGGATTCAGTGTCGCCGAATCAGATCTGACTCATAGTGACCCCTCCTTGGGTTTCTGAGGTGGTATCTCTAAGAATGTAGATTGTCCAATCTTCCTTCCAATGAATGGCTGGTGGGTTTGAACCATCATCCTTCTGGGTAGAAGTTAAATGTCTAAGGACTATGCTACCAGAGCACCCCATAAGGATTATTAGGGTGGTGCAAATGTGTGTGCAACAGACATACATTGCCTCTTCTAAAAATGGTGGCCCTAGTATGATAATTTGGGAAGAAGGAAGGAGCCACCCATTTTCAAAAAATCACCCAGTGAAAAACCTTATGAATTGCAGTGAGACACTATCTGATATATTACCAGAAA
>NW_006922522.1:7601-9479 GCF_000298275.1 Orycteropus afer afer | reverse complement strand
TGTGTACTTTACTAAGCACAGTTTGTTTATGTCAACTATACCTACAAAAAACTGTTGCAAATATTTTGTTAAGGTGAATAAACCTTACATAAAAAAGTACTAAGAGGATAATTGCATTTATTTCAAATTTTAGAACACAGAAGACAATGGCTGCACTTGTGGGTGAGTATTGATGTTAGTTTCTGTTGAGTGAGCCCTGATACATGGAGAACTTAAGAATAAGATAATTAAATGTTGTCCAGTCTTGCACTATCTCCATGATCTCTTTGAGTCCATTGTTGAGGCCATAATATCAGTCTATCTTATTGAGGGTTTCCCTTTTTTCACTAACCTTCTCTGAAGCATATTATCTCTGTTCGGTTTCTAACATAGTTCTTTCCTGATGATGTGTCCAAAGTAAGCCAGATGAAGACTTGACATCATGACTTCTAAGGAGTATTTAAGTTATATTATCTAAGACTGATTTGTTTGTTTTTCTGCAGTCTATGATATGCTTAATATTCTTTGCCAACACCACCATTCAAATGTATCAATACTTCTATCATCTTTTATCATAATCATCATCATCATCCAGCATTTCCATGTATAAGAGGCAATTAAATAGATCACAAGTGTTATCACACACATGTTAGCCATCAAGGTGACATCTTCTGCTATTTAGAACTTTAGAAATATCTTTTGCAACAGACTTGCCCAATGTGATAATTGGGGTTGTGTGTCAACTTGGCTGGACCATGATTCTGAGTGGTTTAAGCGGTTGTAATGTGGTTATTCCCATAATGAGATGTACATGTGTTGAGCAGTCAATCTGTTGAAAGGGAGTTTCTTTAAGGATGCAGCCTTCTTCATATATATATATATATATATATATATATATATATGAGAGAGAGAGAGAGATGCACATCTTGGAAAAATAAAAAATAAAAAAAAACTTTCTGTGGCTCTGGATCCTGTTGTGCTGCCTACAACTCTTCATGAGTGAAAAATACACCATTCTTCTCAGTGATCTTAGATTTGTTATCTACCGAAGTCAATAGCCGATATAATACCTGTCAATCTTGAGCAGATGACACAATGTTGCTTCCTGAAAGCAACATAACTTTGGTCATGTTGAGGCACTTACTGATGAAGATTAAAGACTACAGTATGCAGAATGGATTACACCTTGATATAAATAAAACAAAAATCTTCACAACTGGTCCAATAAGCAGCTTCATGATGGATGGAGAAAAGATTGAAGTTGTCAAATGAAGGGTTAATAAAATAAAATCTTACAATGAACACCCTCAGCAAAATTGAATATTACAAAATTTATAAAGAAAGAACAAGATCTCAGACTACTAGACTCCTGAAAATAGTAAACCGTTAAACCCCAAAATAATTGATGTCTGATTCCTATCAGAAACCCCAGACACCAGATTCCTTAAAGTAGTCAATCATCAAACCTCATAACGACTAATGTCTAAATCTATTTTTTAGCAGGAGCTACAGGAAAGAAATAGTAAAACAACAAGACAATATGACCCACAAAGAAAGAGTGAGCCTATCTTGGGACCGGAGAGAATGATGTTTTCAACTATCAATAAAAGAAAAAAGAAACTCTGAAAGAAGGAATAAAAGGGCTATGACTTATACAATCAGTGCTGGTCTCTTGGATACTGAGAACCAGCCTTTATGCTTCTGTGATTTTACTCTTTAAATAAATTTTTCTTTCCTTTTCCTCTGGTCTGGTTTCTCCTGACATCAGTCCTAACCTTACATCAAGAACTTCATATTACTTGGTTCTACAATCAACACCAATGGAAGAAACAGTCAAGACATCAGACGACAAATTGCATTGGGCAAATCTGCTGCAAAAGGCCTCTTTCAAGTGATGAA
>NW_006922522.1:1843-7201 GCF_000298275.1 Orycteropus afer afer | reverse complement strand
TATGAGTTGGAGATGACTTACCAGCACTTAACAACAATGAACCTTGACCACATCAGCCCTGCAGCTGTATGAGTCAGGAAAAACCCTTACCTTGATGTTTGATGCAGGAACTTGGAACTTTCCCAACTTTATAAGTGTATGGGCCATTGTCCTAAGGTAAATTTCTATCTCTCCATATATAAACTTTACTGTTTTTACTTCTTTCAAGAACCCAGCCTAATACATTTGGTACCGGGATGGGGTAGAGCTAGAGAGATAATATCATAAGAATGAGTTTCCTAAATTGATAATCACTGATTGTGTTTTGGTCCTCCAAGTTGATTAACGATAAAGACACTGGTGACTGTGCCTCCCTTAGTAAAATGGGCCCTGCTAATCCGTGAGACTTTACTGAAGCACAGTGGTGAAGGGAAATCCCCCCAATGGGCAGAACTTTTGAGCCATGTATCTAGCTGTTCACTTTGTGTGGAAGAAGAAATAGCCAGATATATGACTGTATACTGATTCATGGGCTGTGACCAATGGTTACCTGGATGGCCTGGACTTGTAAGGAGCATGATTGGAAAATTGCTGACAAGGATGTATGGGGAAGATATATGTGGATAGATCTCTCTGAATGGGCTGAAGGAGTAAAGATATTTGTGTTTCATGTTAATGCCCAACAAATGGTGATCTCAGCAGAGAACTTTAAAAATCAAGTGGATAGGATGACATATTCTTTGGAAACCAGTCATCCTTTTTCCCCAGCTACTCCTATCATCACTCAAAGGGCTCATGAATAAAGTGACCATGGTAGCAGGGAAGGAGGTGATGCATGGGCTCAGCAACATGGACTTCCACTTACCAAAGCTGACTTGGCTACTGCTACTGCTGAGTGCCCAATCTGCCAGCAGCAGAGAAAAACACTGAGTTTGTGATATAGAACCATTCTTTGGGGTGATCAGCTTTCAACCGAGTGGCAAGTTGGATACATCAGACCACTTCCATCATGGAAAGGCCAATATTTTGCTCTAACTGGAACAGATACTTATTCTGGGTACTGATTTGCCTTCCTTGCACACTATTCTTCTACTTAAACTACCATCTGTAGATTTAAAGAACACCTTATCCACCCTCATGGTATCCCAGACAGCATTGCTTTGGATCAATGGACTCACTTCATAGCAAATGATCTGTGGCAATGGGCCTATGCTCATGGAATTCACAGGATGATGATCTCCATCATCCTGAAGCAGCTGGCTTGATAGGACAATGGATAGCCTACTAAAAACATAATTACAGTGACAGCTAAGCAGAGATACCTTTAAGGGTTGGGGCAATGTTCTCCAGGGGGCTGCATATGCTCTAAACCAGTGTCCAATATATAGTACTCATTCCCCAGTAGCCATGATTCGTGGGTCTAAGAACCAAGAGGTAGAAATAGGATGGTACTACTCACCCTACTGACCCACTCAAAAATTTCTGCTTCCTGACCTTTGTGATCTTAAGTTTGGTGGGTCTGAAGATCTTAGTCCCATAGGGAGGAACACTTTCACTTGGAGATACAATACTGATTGCATTGAACTGGAAGTTAAGAATGTCACCTGGCCATTTTGGCTTCCTTTATGCCTCTGGATCAAAAATAAGGGAATTACTGTATGTCTGATGTTATAGATCCTGATTACCAAGGGAAAATTACATTGATATTACACAATGGACATAAAGATTAATATATCTGGAATACAGGAGATTTTTTAGCACATCTCTTAGTACTACCATGTCCAATGTTTAAAGTCAATGAAAAACTACAGCAACCCAGTTCTGAAATGACTAATAATGGCCCAGATTCTTCAGGAATGAAGGTTTGAGTCACTCCCACCAGGCAAAGAAACAAGACCAGCTTTCTGAAGGCAAGGGAATTACAGAATGTTTCGTGGAAGAAGGTAGTTCTGAATACCAGCAATGACCACATGACCAGTTGCACAAATGAGGACTGTGATTGTTATATTTCTTCATTGTATGTGTGCATGAAATACTTTTTGTTTTCTTCAGTTGTCAACTAGAAAATGTGAATGTGGCTAATGCGTTTTGGTTACACACGTGTTGTTGTTGTTGTTGTTATGTGCTGTCGAGTCGGACCCAACTCATAGCGACCCCTCCTTGGGTTTCCTAGGCAGTATCACTATGGAAGTAGATTGTTCCATCTTCCTTCCAAGGAGTGCATATCAAATGTTAGGCACAAATATGACTTTATAATTATCCTTATTTGGAGATTATATGTAGTTAAGGAGATATATGCAATTGCTAAGTTGACAAAGGGTGGGCTGTTATAGTTGGGGTTGTGTGTCAACTTGGATGGACCAAGATTCTGAGTGGGTTAAGCAGTTCTGATGTGGTTATTCCTATGATGATATATGATGTATATGCTTTGAGCGGCCAATCTGTTGAAAGGGAGCTTCCCTAGGGGGGTGGCCTACTTCCCATATATATATAGAGATCTTTGGAAAATTATATAACATTTTGTGGATCTGGATCTTGTCCTGCCTACAAATATCCATGAGTGAACAATCCACCATTCTGCCCAGTGATCTTGGATTTGTCATCTGCCGAAGTCAATAGCTGATATACTGTCTGCCAACCTTGAGCTCTTCAGCCCTGCAGCTGCATGAGGGAGGAAAATTCTGTAGCCTGACATTTGATCCAGGAACTTGGAGCTTGCCAGCGTCTATAACTGTGAGCCATTTCCCTAAGATAAATTTCTCTCTCTACATACATAATCTTTACTGGTTTTATTTCTTTAGAGAAGCTAGCCTAACACACCCAATATGATACTTTATTTGATTTCTTGACTGTTGCTTCCATGGGTAAATGAGCTGTGCTGATGGAGTAGTTAAGCACTCAGCTTCTAACTGAAAGGTTGGTTGGCAGTTCAATTCCACCAGCTGCTTCATAAGATAAGGATGTAGAAATTTCCTTCTATCAAGATGAAGACCAAAAAATCCTACTGCAATCAAGTTGATCCTGACTGACAGCAACACTAAAGGACAGAGATTTGTTTCAAAGCATATATTGCAATATATTAGTGATAGAAATTATATGATGGTTATATATATTGAAACCACAATTCTTTCAAATTTTAAGAATCCTTCAAATTTTTTTAAACCAAATGCTCTGAAAAAAAATAATATTGAAATGAGATTACACATTAGCAAGAATGTCTAAAGTTAAAAATACAGACAATGCTTGATTTGTCAGTGATGTGGAGCAAAATGAATTCTCACACACCACTTCCGAGAATATAAGTTGACACTAAAAGTTTGAAGGAGTCTTTAGCATTTTTATTAAAAATATGGAATAAACTCCGATACAGTAATTTCACTCCTAGTTACATATTCCACAGAAGTGCCAAAAGTAATTATAAGAATGTTTATAGCAGCATTGTTCATAAAGCTCCGAACTTGAAATAACTTAAATATCCATACACAGTAGAAATTATAAATATATGTGGTCTTTTCATTTAACAGACTATTAAATACCCACAAACTGGAATGGAGTATAGCTACACAAAAACAGAGATGAATTACCCAAGCACAATATTGAGTAATGAGAGCCAGATATAAAATATATTGTATATGATTTTCTGAATATGAAGTTCCACAACACACCAAACTAATCTATTGGTTTAAAAATTAATATGTGTATTAATGTTGATCAATTTAGGTTGGAGGAATTCCTAAGAATGCTTTTCAGGCCACACATTAGCTATTGATGATCGTAGTGATCATACAAAAAAAAAAAAAAAAGCACTGTCAACCAGTTGATTCTGACTCAAAGTGAACTGAGAGGACATGGACTGACCCATAAGTTTCTAAGGCTTTAAATCTTCACAGAAATACACTGCCTCATCATCTCTCACAGAGTGGCTGGCTGGTTTGAACCATAGATGTTTCAGTTAGCAGCCAAGTGTCTTAGGCACTGGGCCACCAGAGGTTCTCATGATCATACAAATATGTTAATTCTATGATAATTCTTTGCAATGAATTATTCTTGCATGCACATTTATATATATATATATATATAGTTGTTGTTGTTAGGTACCATCGAGTTGGCTCCAACTCATGCTGACTCCATGTACAACCAAATGAAATACTACTCAGTCCTGCATCAGCCTCAAAATGTTTGCTATACCTGAGCCTATTGTTGCAGCCACTGTGTCAATCTATCTCACTGAGGACCTTTCCTTTCTTTGTAGACCCTCCACTATACCAAGCATGATATCTTTCTCCAGGGAACGGTCCCTTCTGACAACATGACAAAAGTAGGAGACATGAAGTCTGGCCATTCTTGCATCCAAGGAGCATTCTACCTACACTTCTTTCAGGATAGATTTGTCCCTTCTTTTGGCAGTCTATGGTACTTTTTATATTCTTTGTCAACACCACAACTCGAAATCATCAACTACTCTTCAATATTCCTGCCCAGCTTTCACACGCATATGAGGCGATTAAAAACACTAGAGCTTGGGTCTGGTACACCTTAGTCTTCAAGGAGACATCTTTGCTCTTCAGCATTTTAAAGAGGTCTTTTGCAGCACATTTGCCCCGTGAAATATGTCATCTGATTTCTTGACTGCTGCTTCCATTGGTTTTGACTGTGGGACCAAGTAGTATGAAATCTTTGACAACTTTAAAGTTTTATCCATTTATTTTGATGCTGTTTATTGATTCAATTGTGATGATTTTTGTTTTCATTATGTTGAAGTGTAATCCATACTGCAGACTATAGTCTTTAGTCTTCATCATCAAGTGCTTCAAGTCATCTTTCCTTTCAGCATATGCTATATAGGCATATAGGTATATATAATATATATTATATATTATTTGAGATGTTATACAATAAGTAGGTGGGAAAAAGTACCACTAATCCTGAATTATATAACTGTCTATCTTAATCTAAGTTATCTAGGGGACTAAAACAACTGAAGAGTATATAGATATATAGAGAGAAATTCACTTCAAGAAAAACACACAATTGTAAGGAAATGGTGCACAAAATTTGGAGGCTCAGAAAAACCAAACTAAAGTGCTCTAGTGGCATACTGCATAAGAAATTTGGCTGCTAACCAGAAGGTAAGCAGTGATGAGTTAGACAGCATGCTGACAACCTCTGCTGGCTCACATGGTTTCAAGGACTAACAAATTTGAAAGGAGTCCAGGTGTAAGTTTTTTCTGACTTACATTCCAAGAGCGAAAACTTAGATATGGGATCCAGAGAGAGAGAGCTATGCCAGAACAAATGTTCCTATACTGTATGCAGGCTTTACTTGTAGGGAAACTCTCATCCTAATTGATTAGCTACTCAATTCAGGTCATAAAATGG
>NW_006922522.1:648-1223 GCF_000298275.1 Orycteropus afer afer | reverse complement strand
AGACCTGATGGTGACAGAAAATACCTTAATTTGAATATATGTTGTAAACTTTTTCTGAATATTAATGACAATGACAATAATTACAACTATGTATCGTTTGTTCCTCAATATATTGAAAAGTAGACAATTACCTTCATATCACAGGTATAGAAACTAAGGCTTTGAGATTATGGAAAAGGACAATATTATCTGCCAAAACAAAGCCAAATGTTCACTGGTGAACAGACCATTAATTGCTCATAAATAAGTTAGAATTGAAACTATAAAAGTATAAAACAAATCCAAGAAAACCAAGATATGAACTTGAATATAACCTCCCTCAACGTAGAAACCATCTCATGAATGTGTTTGATGTGCTGAACACTAATGACCAAAGAGTGGGAAAGTTGTGAGCTGCCATTAAGAATATCATACATGAGGTAAGTAAAAGTCAGAGAAAAAAGAAAAGGCCAAAATGGATTTCAGAAAAGACTGAATCTTGCTCTTGAATGTGGAGTAGCTAAAGCAAACAAAAGGAATGAGGAAGTGAAATCTATGAACAGAAGATTTTTAAGGGCAGCTCCATAAAAAAAAAA
>NW_006922522.1:0-548 GCF_000298275.1 Orycteropus afer afer | reverse complement strand
AAGTTGCAATATAAAAAGACTTCATGGGTAAAAAAATTGATTGCAGAAAACATCAGAAGTTGATAGAAGCAATACACAAAGTCACTATACCAAAAATAATTAGTCAATATTCAACTATTTCAGGAAGTAAGATCAAGAACTTCAGGTACTGAAGCAAGAAATTTAAGGAGTGTTGAAGGCATTGGTGAAAAACAAGGGTCCAGTAATTGATGGAATACTAATTGAGATGTTTCAAAAAGTAGATGCAATACTAGAAGCACTATGTCAAGACAGATACTTAGCCAAGTAACTGGAAAAGATCCACATGTTTGTGCATTCCAAAGGAGGGTAATGAAACAGAATGCAGAAATTAACAATCAATTACTAATATCACATGCAAGGAAAATGTTGCTGAAAGTAATTCAAACATATTTGCAGGTGTACTTTGACAGGGAACAATCAGAAGTTCAAGCTGGATTCAGAGAGGATGTAGGGTGAGGTTTGTTGTTGTTGTTAGGTGCATCAAGTCAACGGTGACTCACAGCCACCATATGTAAAAAAAAAAAAAA
>NW_006922521.1:550709-551383 GCF_000298275.1 Orycteropus afer afer | reverse complement strand
TAGGCTTTTCTTGCTGTTCTTTTTCTAATTGTTGAAGTGTTGGTTTTAGGTGTTGGTTTTGGCTCTCTCTTCTTTTTTGATGTGTGCATTTATTGCTATGAATTGGCTTCTGATCCCTGCTTTTGCTGTGTCCCAATGATTTTGGTATGTTGTTTTACATTCTCATTTGATCCTAGGAATTTTTTAATTCCATTTTTATTTCTTCTATTACCTAGTCATTCGTATGGGGGATATTGTTCATTGTCCATGTGTTTGCTCTTTTTCTGATGATCTTCCTATTGTTGATTTATAATTTGATAGACTGTGATCTGAGAAGATACTTTTCAGTATTCCAATGTTTTAAAATTTATTAAGGCTTGCTTTATAACCTAGAATATAGTCTATCAAGTAGAATGTTCCATGAGCTGTGGAAAAGAACATATATTGTGCTGTTGTTGGGTGAAGTGCTCTGTATATGTATATGTTTATAAGTTCAAGTTTGTGGATTTTTATTATTATTATTATTATTTAGTTATTCTGTATCTCTTGAGTTTCTTTCCAGTTGTTCTATCTTTCATTAAAAGAGGTGTATTAAAGTCTCCTACATGACTGTGGAGTCATTTATTTTTCTTTTCAATTCTGTTAAAGTCTTATGCATTTTGAGACTCTTTCATTGGGGCCACAGATATTTATTA
>NW_006922521.1:547489-548504 GCF_000298275.1 Orycteropus afer afer | reverse complement strand
TGAATCAGACAACCATATGATCCACTATGCCAGGAATGACAAATTGAAGAGGAATGGTGTAGCCATCATGGTCACAAAGAATGAATGTATCAAGATCTATCCTGAAGTTCAGTGCTGTCAGTGATAGGATAATATCATACACCTACAAGGAAGACCAGTTACTATGACTATTATTCAAATTTATGCACCAACCACCAAAGCCAAACACAAGGATAAAATTTTTTTACAAAATTCTTCAGCATGAAATTAACCAAATATGCAACCAAGATGTGTTGAATATCATTGATGACTGGAATGCAAAAGTTGGAAGCAAAGAAGAATCACTGATAGTTGGAATACAGGGCCTTGGTGATAGAAATAATGGTGGAGATCACATGATAGAATTTTTCTAAACCAATGATTTATTCATGGCAAATATCTTTTTTCAATAACATAAATGGGACTATACACCTGGAATTCACCAGGAGGAATACACCGAAATCAAATCAACTACATCTGTTGAAAGATGTGATAGAGAAACTCAATATCTTCAGCCAAAAACAAGGCCAGGAGCTGACTGTAGAAGTAGAAGAGACCATCAGCTGCTCATATGCAAGTTCAAGTAAAAGTTGAATACAAGTCCACAAGAGCCAAAATATGACCTTGATCATATCCCTCCTGAATTTAGAGATTATCTAAAGAATAGATTTGATGAATTGAACACCAATGACTGAAAACCAGAGGAGTTGTGGGACGATATCAAGAACATCATCCAGGAAGAAAACAAAAGGTCATTAAAAGAGAGGAAAGGAAGAAAAGACCAAAATGGATGTCAGAAGAGACTCTGAAACTTGTCCTTGAACAGAGCAGCTAAAGCAAATGGAAGAAATGTCAAGATAAAAGAGCTGAATAGACTTCAAAGAGTAGCTTGAGAAAACAAAGTCAATTATTATAATGAAATGTGCAAAGATCTGGAGTTAGAAAACCAAAAAGGAAGAACATGCTCAGGATTTCTCAAGCTGAAAAAACTGAGGAA
>NW_006922521.1:546207-547279 GCF_000298275.1 Orycteropus afer afer | reverse complement strand
AGGTACTCAATTGTCTAGGACAAGGAATTTGGAAGACAGCTACCTGGCTAACTGACTGGAATTGATCCATGTATGTACCCATTCCAGAGAGATGTGATCCCACAGAATGTGAAAATTATCAAACAATATCATTAATACCACATGCAAGTAAAATGTTGCTGAAGATAATTCAAAAATGGTTACAGCAGTGCATTGACAGAGAACTTCCAGAAATGCAAGCTGGATTCAAAAAAGGACATTGAAAGAAGTGTGTCATTACTGATGTCAGATAGATCTTGGCTCAAAGCAAAGAATACCAGGAAAATATTTACTTGTGTTTTATTGACTAAGCAAAAACTCTTGACTGAGTGGATCATAACAAGTTATGGATAATGTAGAGAAGAATGGGAATTTCAGAACACTTAATTGTGCTCATATGGAACCTGTACATAGACCAGGACACTGTTGCTTGAACAGAATAAGGGGATACTGCATGGTTTAAAATTAGAAAGGGAGTGTGTCAGGAAAGTATCCTTTCACCAAACTTATTTAATGCATATGTATTAAATATACATATTCCAAGCACATAATCCAAGAAGCTGGTGTACCGTGAAGAAAAATGTGGCATCAGGGTTAGAGGGTTACTCATTAACAACCTGCAGTATGAAGATGACACTAATTTGCTTGCTGAAAATGAGGATGATTTGAAGCACTTACTGATGAAGATCAAAGGCTACAGAATGCAGTGGGAATTTCATCTCAACATAAAGAAACAAAAATCCTCACAACTGGACCAATAAGCAGCATTAAATTAAATGGAGAAATGATTGAAGTTGTCAAAGGTTACTTGGTTCCACAATCAAAACCAATGGAAGCAGCAGTCAAGACATCAGACAGTGTATTGCAGTGGGCACATCTGCTGCAAGAAAACCTTTTTCTTCATATAGCTGGACTATATGAAGAAAAATATGACATCAGGATTGGAGGAAGAATCATTAACAACCTGAGATATACAAATGATACAACTTTGCTTGCTGAAAGTGAGGATGACTTGAGGCACTTACTAATGAATGTTGAAGAATACAGTCTGCAG
>NW_006922521.1:543290-545330 GCF_000298275.1 Orycteropus afer afer | reverse complement strand
ATCAACCTTCGTCTCACCTAGTTTGGTCATGTTGTCAGAAGGAATCATTTTCTGGAGAAAGATATCTTGTTTGGTAAAGTGGAGGATAAGAGAGAAAGGAGAAGGCCCTCAATGAGATGGGTTGACACAGTGGCTGCAACGATGGGCTCAGGTATAGCAAAAATTTTGAGGTGGGCACAGGACCAGTCAGTGTTTCATTGTGTTTTACATGGGGTTGCTGAGTCTGAGCCAACTCGACAGCACATAACAACAACAGTAAATACATATTGCTTGTCATAAGACTAGACACCTACTAGAATGAAGAGAAATATGATCCATTTTGCAAGTTATCTTTTAAGGAATATTGTTAGCAAAGAAACAACCATTTGTATCAGATTAACTTCCACATAAATATGACTGTACACCAATCGGGGTCCTCCAATAAAAGGAACACATTCCAGAGAAGTTTATATCTTCAGAGGATGACTAAACACACTCAGCTTACTACTTACAAATGATGCTGGCTCTGCAGAGCCACTTATACATTAGCTAGTAAATGTTCCTTGAAGATTAAATATAAATTAAACATACCTTCTGTGATAGTTATGGTTGTGTCAACTTGGTTGAACCATGATTTTCAGTGGTTTGACAGTTATGATGTAGTCATCCCTCATTATGAGATATGATATAATGTAATCACCTCCATTATGAGATCTGTTATGAACAGCCAATCAGTTGAAAGGGAGTATTCTCAGGGGTGTGGCTCCAATATACAGGGACATTCTGGCAAAGATCTCCCTGGTTTTTTGCTTGATTTGGGTCCAGCATCTTGTTCATCATTATTTGACTTCTAGTTCTTTGGATTTGAGCTAGTGGCCTGTCATATTACTTGCTAGTCTTGGCATTTGTCAGCCTCTGCAACCTATGAGGCAGCAGCTTGCCATGTGACCTGTGATCTTGTGTTCTTCAACCCATGTGTCTTGTGAGTCAGGAGAAGTCTCCTCCCTGATGTCTGACTCACGGACTTACTCTACAACTTCATGGGCCGCTTCCTTGAGATAAATCTCTCTCTCTCTCTCTCCCTCTCTCTCTCTCTCTCTCTCTCTCCATATATATACCCGTACATATAACCTTCACTAGTTTTGCTTCTAGAGTAGCCTAAAATAGCTTTTACACTACTTAGAGGGGGGAAAGGTAATTGAAGGCTTCCTCCTCCCTCTACCAATACCCTTATTAAATCTGACCCTTATCACTAGGAAGAAGGCATAGATCATTCACAATGTGCTCAAAAGTGGAAGAATACTGAAAAACTGTTTCATTATCTGCCAAGAAAAGAACTCATTTTGTATTCATTATGCAGATAAAGAAGCAAGAGCACAATCAAATAAGAGAAGGTAAGGCATCCCTATTTTAACCAGTGACAAGGTGATTTGTGGGATCATTGATGTGCAATGCAATGAGCCTAGTTTAGCTTGCCTAAAACTACCATGACACAAATTAAAATAGAGGCCTGCAGAGGGAAAATAAAGTATGACGATAAAACTATTGAATTTTATGTTCTTTTAAATTAACAGGGGGATTAAATTAAGCAAATTTAAAATGGCATTAAAAGAGTTTCAATGCCATAAAGGCAAGAAGTTAAGACTTTGAGTATGTTTTACTCTCCACCTTCTGTTAATGTGAGGCAGTACAAATTCTCTTCACAGAATACGTGTAAATCTTGGCTTAATGGGAGGTAGGATTTACTAAATACAATCCTGAGAGGAAATTGCCTCAAGTTAAATGTTTTCTTAGGATTCACGTAACTTTTTATTTACAGAAATGTTGGGATTATAGGTTGACCTTTTATTCTTATTTTGAAAAAAAAAAAAAAAAATGTGTTTCAGCATTACTCAGGCCCTAAATATTTACATCTTCATGATTTCCTGCCCTGTCCTCACTTCTACAGCTTTGAAATAATTTACCTTGTATGTAGACCGTAAGATTGTCTTATATTGAAGAAAAACCCATTTGAAGCATGTTTACATATGTGCACTTATGTATGCATGACACACAGTACAA
>NW_006922521.1:535948-542242 GCF_000298275.1 Orycteropus afer afer | reverse complement strand
TTTTTTTTTTTTTTTTTTTTAATAGCACATTATATAGAAAGGAAATAAATACACATACATATAGAGATTTTGTCGGGAAGTTTAGAACCAAGTTAAAAGCTTAACAACATCCATTTTTATCTATCTGGTATGGGAACTATGATGGAATTTAATACTTCTAGATTAGATTATTTTTCTCTTTAAAACATGCCATTCCTTTTAAACATAATCTTAATCACATATTCTTTTTAAAAGATGACATTTTACTAAACAGAATTTTATAAAACTACATAAAAATTTGTTTCATAGTAGATCAAATAAAGTTTATAAGGCAAAAATTATTTATACAAAATACATTCAAACCTGCATCAAAGCTAATCATCTCATGTATTTTTTGCATATTTCCATGGATGGAGAACATCTAATTTATGAGATAGAATATTCCAATTGTTAGATCTTTGCTAATGACCACACACACACACACACACACACACACACGTCTGCTTTCTAGAAATAGGCCATGTAAGTTTTAAATTTAGCCATTTCTGAGCTATCTCAAAAAGAGCTCTTGTAGTATAGTGGAAAATGCACTTGACTGCTAACCAGAAGGTCAGCAGTTCAAACTCACCAGGACTCTGCAGAAGGAAAATAGGGCTATCTACTTCCCTAAAGATACAGAGCCGTGGAAACCCAATAGGGGTTGCTATGAGTCAGAAATGACTCTGTAGTAATGAGTTTTGAGTTTAGCTTCTAATTTGTCTTTCCCTTCATACATTTCTTGTTTGCCATCATTTACAGAGTCTGCAATGTCTAGATAAATACAGTATAAAATATATCATTTAAAACAAAACTCCTATTCAAAATCTAGACTGGTCAGTGGATAGAGAAGGGGCTGTCATATTCCTTGATCTGGGAACTTTTTCTTATATTATTAGAATCTAAAATTTTATTACTCAGGTCTTATTTAATATTGCAATGCATAGTTTAGTTATACTTGTAATCCATTAAATAATTTAATTATTATTCTTATAGGCAGTATCTAAGAATCAGAAATCCCTTGCTAAAAAGTTTTGCTGCTAATGGAAAATTGGAGGCTTGAGCCCATCAGAGGTGCCTCAGATTTAAAGCCCAGAGATGTACTTCTGACAAATGAGCTATTGACAGCTCTCTGGAGCACAGTTCTCTGACACACAGAGGTTCCTCATGAGTCTGAGTCAATTTAGTGGCAATCTCAGTGGCAATTGTTTTTCTTCTTTGTTTTAATTTGTGAATCAATACTATATTATAACTCTGTAATGGATTTTCATCTAAATAAAGAACTTTATATTCTTCTCAATTTTCTTTTTCTTAATCAATAACATTTTAATTAATTTAAACTGTTTATATTTGTATCTTTGCTCTGCTTGTAGAATAATTTAATTGACTTACTACAAATGTATTAATCTTAACTTAAAGGGTTTTAGTTTATTCAAAACCTTGGCTTTATTCCCTTCCAATTTTATAGCAGTATTGAACTGGTTGGAAATTTTAAACTATATCATTGACTCCATCACAGACTCTATCAAATAAGAAGATGATAACTAGAAAATGAGATTGTTAAATGTCACATTACTACCTTCTGATAATCTTCTGTTTTCTTGAGCAAGATTTACAGCCTTGTTTCTCTTGTAAAAGAATTTAATAGAATAATTATAAATGTGCTAATGTAAAGGATTACAGGTTTTCATAAAAAAATAGATACTCAAAAACTTTGGTAGTAAAATGTAATCAAAAGTTATGAAAAAATATGTTGTTTTGAAGAGTTAGCATTAAATGTTAACTCATTATGAATTCAAATTAAATGAGAACGTTTTTATTTTTTATTATTATTAATTTTTTTAATTGTAGGAAAATAATCCACAGCTATCTTCATGGAAGGATATTCCAAGAAGCTGTCATTGAAAGGTTACTGACATCTTCCTAACTTTATTTCAATATACAACCAGTTTAACTATCAAGCTTTCAGTAACATTAAATTAGAAAATCCATAAAATTTGTGTTCTTTAAGATTCTCACATTTCTTAGTTAATGTATCAGTATATAGGAGGACACATTTGTAAAAGGAGTTCATATAAATTAAAGAGCATGTTTCAAGTAAGTAATTTGTTCTAAAGCTATAGTACATTATTAGTGTCCAAAGTCTCCAATAAAGGTCAACCTCTAAAATAATAAATATTATTTATTGTTGTTATATGACATCAAGTCAGTTTAAATTAAGAGCAATCCTATGTACAACAAAATGAAACATGGTTCAGTCCTGTGACATCCTCACAATTATTGACATCCTTGAGTAGTGACTTTGGAAACCTACCTCATTGAATGTCTTCCCCTTTTTCACTATCCTCCACTTTACCATGCATTACATCCTTCTTCAGGAACTGGTCACTCCTGATAACATGACCAATGTAAAAGAGGAAAAATATGGCTTCTTTGGAGGATTCTGGCTATTATTATCGTTGTTGTTAGGTGCCATCAAGTGGACTCCCACTCACAGTTACTCTATGTATGACAGAACAAAACACTGCCCTGTCTCATGCCATACTCACAATCTTTGCTTTGTGTGAACCCATCATTGCAGCAAGCATGTCAACCCATCTCATTAAGGGTCTTTCCTTCTTCAATGACTCTCTACTTTATGAAACATGATATCCTTCCCCAGAGAATAATTGCTTCTGAAAACATGACCAAAGTAGATGAGACAAAGTTTGGTCATTCTCACTTCAAAGAGCATCCCGGCTGCACTTCTTCCAGGACAGATTTGTTCAATCTTCTGGCAATCAATGGTATTTTCAGTAGTCTTCTCCAACACCATGATTCAAAGGCATCAACTGCTCTTCTGTCTTCCTTATTCCTTGTCCAACTATCACATGGATAGAAAACAATTGAAAATACTATGGATTGAGTCAGACACATCTTTGCTTCTTAACATTTAAAGAGTTCTTTTGCAGCAGATTTTCCCGCTGCAATATAACATCTGATTTCCTGACTTCTTCCAGTCCAGTTCCTCAGATTATTAGCTTACCATATGGATTGACAAAGTATGGTGAAAGGATATAGCCTTGAAGCAAACGTTTCCTATTTTAAAACCAATATCCCCTTTTTCTGTTCAAATGGCTGCCTCTTGGTCTAAGTAGTTTCCTCATAAGAACCATTAAGTGTTTTGGAATTCCCATTCTTCATAATGCTATCCATATGTTGTTCTTATTCACACAATCCAATGCCTTTGCATAGTCAGTAAATCACTGGTAACTATCTTTCAGGTATTTTTTTGCTTTCAGGCAAGATCCATATGGCATCATCAATGATATCTCTTATTCCACACCTTCTTCTGTATCTGTCTTGAATTTCTGACAATTTCCTGTTGATATACTGATGCCATCATTTTTTAGTTATCTTCAGCAAGTTTGACTTGTAGTTGATATTAAAGATGTTTGATAAATTTCACATTGTGTGCTATCACTTTTCTTCACAATTGGCACAAATGTGGATCTGTGCAAGTCAGTTGGTCAAATAGCTGTGTTCTGATTTCTTATCATAAACAAGTGACCCATTCCAGAGCTGCATCTGTTTGTTGAAATATCTCTTTGGTTATTCTGTCAATTCCTGGAGGCTTATTTATTTATTTATTGCCAATTCCTTCAGTGCAGCTTAGACTTCTTCTTTCAATACCATTAGTTCTTGGTCACATGCTACCTCTTGAAATAGTTTGATGGTAACCATTTCTTTTTGGTACAGTGACTGTGTATTCACTCCATTTTCTTTTGATGTTTCCTGCATCATTCAATATATTGCCCATAGAATCCTTCAATATTTAACTCCTGTCTGAATTTTTTCTTCAGGTTTTTCATCTGGAGAAATGCCAACCATGTTGTTCCCATTTGATTTTCCAACTCTAGGTTTTTGCATATTTCATGATAATGTTTGCCTTTGTCTTCTTGAGCCCCAATTTGAAATCTTCTATTCAGCTCTTCATCATTTCTTCTATTACCATTAGCTACTCTCCATTGAAGAACAAATTTCAATCTCTAATAACATAAATTTTGGTCTTGTCTTTTCCCCCTGTCTTTTAAAGACCTTTTGCTTTCTTAATGTATGATATTCTTGCTGTAATCCCACAATTCATGTGGTCTTTGGTCACTGGTGTTCAATGTATCAAATCTATTTTTCAGATGGTCTCTAAATTCATGTGGGTTATACTCAAGATTGTATTTTTGCTTTCATGGACTTCTCCTCAGAAGAAGACTGGAAAATCTACTTCCATAGAGATGTTGTTATTAGGTGCCGTCGAGTGATCTCTGCCTAATAGCAACAGCAGATCAAAACACTGACAGGTCCTGTGCCAGATCTATGAACCTTGCTATATCTGAGTCCATCATTGTAGCCACTGTGTCAATCCACCTTGTTGAGGGTCTTCCCCTTTTTTGTTGACTGTGGTAGTTAACTTTGTGTGTCAACTTAGATGGGCCTGGTTGAGTGGCTGGGCACCTGGATGTAGTATTCCCCATGATGAGACTGGTAATCAACTCCATGGTGGAATCTACTGTGAGCAGCTGAGTAGTTGCCTTTGGGATGTGGTCTGCTTCCTGTATATAAGGAGAAGCTTTGGTAATGGTCTCTAGTTTATGGCACACTTGAACTCTGCATGTAGCCAAGTCATTGTTCAGTAGCCTGCCATGCTCTGCCAACCCTGAGACTTTCAATGGACTTGAATTAATTGTCTGCTGTGTGGGTTTGTAACATCGGGATGGTGGCTTTTTACTTGTTAAACTTGGGCTTGTCAACCTCTGCATCCAGCAGCTGTCTGGATGAAGAAAAGGCTCTAGCTTCAGTGGTCTGGGAGTAGGAGGCAGAGCTGAAGCCCAAGGTTGAGGGGCTTTCATCCAGCCCCTAGAGCCTGGCACTTTGAACTCAGAATTAAAGCCTCCAAACTGTTAGAAAATAAACTTCTGCTTTTTAAAGCCATCCCCTTTGTTGAATATTCTTGTTAGAGTGGCACTAGGTAACCAGAACATGGACCCTCCACTTTACCAAGCATGATATCTTCTTCCAGGGAATGATCCCTTCTAAAAATGTTACCAAAGTAGGTGAGACAAAGTTTGCCCATTCTCGCTTCTGAGGAGCAATCTACCTGCACTTTTTCAAGGACAGATTTGTTAGTTCTTTTAGTAGTCCATTAAAGAATTCTTTCAGCATTCTTCACCAGCACCAGAACTCAAAAGCACTGACTCTTCTTTGGTCTTCCTTATTCATTGTACAGCTCTCACATGCATAAGAGGTGATTTAAAATGAAATGGCTTGTGTTGGGAGCACCCTAGTATTCAAGGAGATATTTTTAGCTCTTCAACACTTGAAAGAGGTCTTTTGCAGCAGATTTGCCCAATGCTATATGTCATCTAATATCTTCACTGCTTCTTCTATTGATGTTGATTTTGTTGTTGTTGTTGTTGTTATGTGCCATCAAGTCAGACCTGACTCATAGTGACTCCTCCTTAGGTTTCCGAGGCAGTATCACTACAGCAGTAGATTGCCCAACCTCCCTTCCAAGGAGTGGCTAGTGGGTTTGAACCACAAGCCTTCTTATTAGCAGTCAAGTGCCTTAGGCACTATGCTACCAGAGCTTCTGGTGTTGATTTTAGGACCAAGTAATATGAAGTCTTTAACAACTTCAGTCTTTTCTTCATTTATTGTGCTACTGCTTATTGGTCCAGTTGTGAGGATTTTTGTTTTCTTTATATTGAAGTATAATCCATACTGCAGACTAACAGATTATAGTCTTCAATTTTCATTAGTAAGTGCTTCAAGTCATATTCACTTCAGCAAGCAAATTTGTGTCATCTGCATATCACAGATTGTTAATGAGTCCAATTCTGATGCCACATTCTTGTTCATATAGTTCAGCTTCTTGCATTATTTGCCCAGCATACAGATTGACTAAGTATGGTGAAAGGATACGACCCTGATGCACTCCCTTCTTTATTTTAAAAAATACAGTATCCCCTTATTCTTTTTGAATGACAACCTCCTAGTTTATGTATAAGTTCCTCATGAATACATTTAAATCTTCTGGAATTCCCATTCTTCTCAATGTTATCCATAATTTGTTATGATCCACACAAGTGAATGCTTTTGCATAGACAATAAAACACAAGTAAACATCTTTCTGCTATTCTTTGCTTTTAGCCAAGATCTATCTGACATCAGCAATGATATCACTCATTCCACATCCTTTTCTCAACCCAGCTTGCATTTCTGGAAGTTCTCTGTAAATATATTGCT
>NW_006922521.1:534605-535108 GCF_000298275.1 Orycteropus afer afer | reverse complement strand
ACTCAAGGGCAAGTTTCAGAGTCTCTTCTGATATCCATATTGGTCTTTTCTTCCTTTCTTGTCTTTTTAAATATTTTTGCTTTAATCAGAGATAATATTCTTGATGTCATACCACAATTCCTCTGGTCCATAGAGATAGGGACAGCAGTGATTTTTTTTTTTTTTTGGACTTGTTGTTCTAATTTTCTTCAGCTTAAAGTTAGTTGCATGTGAAAAATTGGTTATCTTTTCACAGTGAGCCTTTGGCTTTGTTCTAAGTGATGATATTAAACTTCCCCATCACTTCTTTCCACAGATGTGGTTGAGCTGATTCTTCTGTATTCCAATAATTGAAGTCTCTATGTATGACCACTGTTTATGTTATTTAATATTTTTCTGGCAATATGATAAACCTTGAACCAAAATCCAAATAAGGAATACATATTTCATTTATATATGTGGTTCTTTTGCCCCTAAAACTCCAATAATCTCAATCAAAGGAACCATTTTGAGAACTCCAAGAA
>NW_006922521.1:522812-534055 GCF_000298275.1 Orycteropus afer afer | reverse complement strand
GGCACGGGATCGGGCAGTGTTTCGTTCTGCTGTGCATTGGGTCACTATGAGTCGGAAACAACTTGACGGCACTTAACAACAACAACATGGGTTGGTAACATTGGGGCTGTGCATTTTTACTTGTCAATCTTGGGCTTCTCAGCTTCAGCACCCAGCAGCTGTCTGAGTGGGGAAACACCTCTAGCTCTAGTGGGCTGGGAGCAAGAGGCAGAGCTGAACCCCAAGGTTGAGAGATTTTCACCCGCTCCTAGAACTTGTCACTTGGAACTTGGACTTAAAGCTTCCAAACTGTAAGAGAATAAACTCCTGTTTGTTAAGGCCATTCCATTTGTGGTATATTCTTGTCAGAGTGGTACTAGGTAACCAGAGCAAACATATATATGCAGCTACCATTTTGATAAAAATAAAATATGATCACATCCTTAGAAACCTCTTCATTCCGCTGTTAGTGGCATCTCCTTTCATATCCAAATTGGTCTACTATTCTGGCTTCTAAAATCAAATATGTGTCTGCCTCTTCTTTTAAAAAAAATAATTTTTGTATATTTTACAATATTTCATAATTTGTGTCTGGTTTATTCCACTCAAAATTAGGCTCATGAGATTTATTTATGCTGTTGAATCAAGGAGGTTCCCCCTCCCCAGTCTATTTTATGAATCACATCCACTGAGGAGTATATTTTTCAGTATATATATTTCCACAATAAATTTGTAGGTCATGGAATATTTGTATTATCGACATGAGTAAGACGGGAGTGCTTGTGGCCTAGAATCTAAGGCATTTGACTGCTAACCAGAAGGCTGGTGGTTCAAATCCACCAGATACTCCTTAGAAGGAAGATTGGGCAATCTACTTCTGCAGAGTTACCTCCTCAGAAATCCAAGGAAGGATGGCTGTGAGTTGAATAATCTCGACAACAGTAAGTTTGTTTTTTTTTTAATACTTCCAAATATTTTTCCTAAGTAGTTATACTAACTTTCATTCCAACCCAGCCAGTATACTGAAAGTTCTTATTAATGCACGTTCTTGTCAAAACATGGAATTATCAGTCCTTTCACTTTTAAACAATACCAAGTATCTATGATATTATATAATTTTGGTTTATTTTGAAATTTTCTATGATTATTAATACTAAATTAATTTGATGTCTTTTTTAACCTTTTGGGGAAGGGTAAGCACTAGTTTGATATTTTTCATATTCTATTTTTAGCAAGAATATTTAATTGGTAGACTCATTTCATTTCCACAAAGTGGCATATAATACTTATATTTCCTAATTTTTATTATATTGATGGATTTATTTGATGATTACCTTTATTCATTATTCTATTAGATATTGGCAGAATGGTGACATTGAAAATCATTTTTATGAAGGTAGAACAAGATGGCAAATGGAGTGGACTCTCCCCTTTACTCCCACAGCAACTCACTCACTAAACACCAAATTAAAAAAAAAAAAAGCATAAATTGTGATATCAGAACTCTGGATGACAGCTGAGGTGTTAGAGTCAGGAGATCAAGTATTCAGAACTCCTGAATCTGCAATGGAAAAAAAAAAAAAAACTAAAGATTGCCTATAGTGATTCTCAGGGGGCAATATCAGATTCATAGCTTCTAGGTCAATTGTGAATCTTAGCAAGCCTTATGGGTTGGATTGAACTGTGTTGTGGGGTCCCCTGAGCTATGAATCTTGGAGACAGATTGTGGTGTCTTTCTTCCATAGAGCGACAGGTGAATGTGGGCCCTGGACTTTCTATTGTCAGCTGGGTACATAGCCACTACACTAACAGGGCACTCAATCAGAACATTGTTTCACAAAAAAACAATAGAAATTTTAAAGTTAAAAAAAAAAAAAAAAATAGACCATAGGTCAACAAAAATAGTAAGACACACAAAACCACAGGAGAAAAGCACCAATCAAAAGCAAAACATGAAGAATGGAAAATTTCTCCTTTGGAGGCCAGACTTACAGGAAAAATTCTAAAAATTCAGACTATGATAATAAATATGTTTAAAGAAAGCAAAAATCACACAGAAAACAGACTAGTGAAGATTTAGAAGCAAGTGAAGAAACAAGATGTTAGACTCAAAAAGAAACCTGAAAACATAAAAGAGAGACACACAGAGAGAAATCAAGAACTACTGGAACTGAAGAATAAAGCAACTTTATTAGAAAAAGCAAGAAAAAAAACTTAAAAATAGTGTCAAACAGAAGAGAATAAATGAACTGAAAGACAAAATAACTGATCTTATCAAGTTTCAAGAGAAAAAAAGAAAAACAAAAACTCAAATGGAAATATGTGATTACATTAAGAAAGCTAACGTTAAAATGTTTGGCTTCATAAAGCACTATGACAACAATAAAGGCATGGAAAGAATTTTCGAACAGAAAATCAAAGAGAATTTCCAGACCTGAACAGGGAACAGGAAGCTGCACAAATTAGGAGAAACTGAAAATAATCAACTCCACACCATATCCTAATAATGATCTGAATAATCAAAGACAAGAAGATAATTCCTAACTGCACAAGAGAAAAATTCAATGTAATAATATATCAGATATCTTGCATAAGAATCAGTATGGATGTTTCCTGACAAATTCCAGAGGCCGGAAGACAATGAAGTGACATATATAAGTTACAGAATGAACATAAATACCAACCAGGAATTATTTACCCAGCAAATTGGTAATTCAACAATAAGGGAAAAGCAAAGACATTCCAAATAGCCATAAACTCTGGGAATTTGCCACTATCAGACCAAGTTTGCAAGTTCTACACAAGTGAGTACCCCCGCAAAAAGGGCAAGGAGGCCACATGTTCTGACCTCCTTTAACCCCACAAGAGGAAGGCAGAATCACCATCAATAGCCCAAGGCCTATTCCTGCTAGGCCAGACATTGCTGCCTCCCTCCAGCCCTTTCTCCAACCGTTCCTCCCAAAGCACCCACCACCTCTCTCCTGGGTTTGATAATTCACTGCAGTGGCTACACAGAACTCACAGGTTATGGGATTTATTAGGGAAGCACCAGACTACAAATCAAGTTCAGGAAAAAATACTCAGTCTCTCTTCCAGCCCACCATCCCTCAGCCAACAGTCTCTCACAGTCTCTTTGCCAGTAGTGCGTGTCCCTCGGTGTCTCACTCAGCAATGAGTGTCTCTTGCATCTCTTTCCCAGCAATGCGTGTCTCAGGAGCATGTGTCTCTTTCAGCAGCACATCTTCCTCAATGAGCAGTCAAAGAGAGTTCTGTCTCTAGGAGGCCTCCTTTTGAGCCTGGCAGAGTAGTCAAACTAGCCAATCATAGCATCAGAACTCCAAGCACCTAAGAATGAGCCTCCCATAACATTGTCTTGTCCCACACCCAAAAGAAATAACCCAGGTTGATAACATTTACAATCAGGAGCTTCTCAGTTGCTCATTCCACCACTGAGTTTACAATGACTTATGGGTAGAAAAGCAATACTAAGTAATTTACTACATTGAAACCCCAAATGGAAAGATAAGAGCATTAAATAAGTACTCATATATATACACAGGAATATAAAAACAAGAGAGGTAGAGCACCCCAAAAAAACAAGAACAACAATAACAATTAAATATACTGGATTTTCAGGGAATAATCTAAATAATTAAATTCTGAAAATAGTATAACATTAAAGTTATAAGAAATAAGTACAAAGAAAATTTACTGAATATAGGTTGTATATTGATATGAATGGAGACTTATTAAATAAGGACTGTTGTTGTTATTAGGTGCTGTTGAGTCGTTTCCATCTCATAGCGACCCCATGCACAGCAAAACGAAATATCTTCTGATCCCACACCAGGTCCATGATCCTTGCTATACTTGAGCCCATTGTCACACCCACCATGCTAATCCATCTCGTTGAAGGCCTTCCGTCTTTCATCGACCCTCCACCTTACCAAGCATGACATCCTTTTGAAGGGAATGGTCCCTTCTGACTCCATGACCAAAGTAGGTGAGGCAAAGTCTGGCCATTCTCGGTCCTATGGAGCATTTTTGCTGCACTTCCTCTAGGACAGATCTGTTAGTGCTTTTAGCAGTCCATGCTATTTTCAGTATTCTTTGCCAGTACCACAACTCAAAAGCATAAACTCTTCTTCCATCCTCCTTATTCATTGTCCAGCTCTCATATTTATATGAGGCAATTGAAAATATCATGGCTTGTGTCAGGCACACCTTAGTCCTCAAAGAGATATCCTTGCTCCTCAGTACTTGAAAGAGTTCCTTCGTGGCTGACCTTCCCAATGCTACATGTCATCTAATGTCCTGACTGCTGCTTCCATCGGCATGGATTGTAGAACCAAGCAATGTAAATTCTCTGGCAACCTCGATCTTTTCTCCATTTATTGTGATGCTGCTTCTTGGCCCAGTTGTGAGGATTTTTGTTTTCTTTATATTGAGATGTAATCCATACTGCAGATTGTATTCTTCAATCTTCATCAGTAACTGCCTCAAGTTATCTTCACTTTCAGCAAGCAGAGTTGTATCATCAGCTTATCTCAGGTTGTTAATTATTCTTCCTCCAATCCTGATGCCAAACTTTTTTTTTTTTTTTTTTCATATAGCCCAGCTTCTCAAATTATTTGCTCAGCATATAGATTGAATAAGTATGGGGAAAGGATACAACCTGAGACATTCCCTTTTTGATTTTAAAACATGCAGTGTTCCCTTGTTCTGTTTGAATGACAGCCTCCTGCTCCAGGTACAGGTTCCTCATGAGTATAATCCAGTGTTAAAGAATTACCATTCTTCTCATTTTTGTCCTTAATTTGTCATGATACACACAATCAAATGCCTTTACATAGTCAATAAAGCACAATTAAACATCTTTCTGTTGTTCTTTGCCTTGAGCCAAGATCCATCTGAAACCAGTTATGATATCACTAGTTCCATGCCCTCTTCTGAATCCAGCTTGCACCCGTGAAAGTTCTCTGTCAATATACTGCTGTAACCGTTTTTGAATTATCTTCAGTAAGATCTTACTTGCATGTGATATTAATAATATTGTTCAATAACTTCCACATTCTGTGGGATTACATTTCTTTGGAATGGGTACAAATATGGATCTCTTCCAATCAGTTGACCAGGTAGCTATCTTCCAAATCTCTTGGCATAACCAAATGAGTGCTTCTAGTGGGGCATCTGTTTGTTGAAATACCTCAATGAGCATGACCTTAATACCTGGAGCTTTTGTCTTTGCCAATTCCTTCAGTGCAGCTTTGATTTCCTCCTTAAATACCATTAGTTCTAGATCATATGCCACCTCCTGAAATGGATGAAGTTTGACCAGTTCTTTTTGGTACAATGATTCTGTGTATTCCTTCCATCTTCTTTTGATGCTTCCTGCATCATTCAATATTTTGCCCATAGTTTCTTTCATTATTGTAACTTGAGGTTTAATTTTCTTCCTCAATTGTTTAAGCTTGAGAAATGCTGAGTGTGTTCTTCCCTTTTGGTTTTCTAACTCCACATCTTTCCATATTTCATGATAGTAATTGGCTTTGTCTGCTCAAGCTGCCCTTTAAAATCTTCAATTCAGCTCTTTGATCTTGTCATTTCTCCCATTTGCTTTAGCTACTCTCTGCTCAAGGGCAAGTTTCAGAGTCTCTTTTGTCATCCATTTTGGTCTTCTTTTCTCATCTCTTTCATGACCTCTTGCTTTCTTCATGGATGATGTTCTTGATGTCTTCCCACAATTCTTCTGTTTTTCAGTCATTGGTGTTCAATGCATCAAATCTATTCTTTAGATGATCTCTAAATTCAGGAGGGATATATTCAAGATCATATTTTGGCTCTCTTGGACTTATTTTAATTGTCTCTAACTTCCAGTTGAACTTGCATATGAGCAGTTGATGGTCTGTTCCACAATCAGCTCCTGGCCTGGTTTTGGCTGAAGATATTGAGCTTCTCCATCGCCTCTTGCCACATGTACTCAATCTGATTCCGGTGTTCCATCTGGTGAAGTCCGCATGTACAGCTGCCATTTGTGTTGTTGAAAAAGTTGTTTGCAATGAACAAGTCGTTGGTCTTGCAAAATCTTACCATGTGATTTCCAGCATTATTTCTGCCACCAAGGCCAAATTTTCCAACTACCAGTGATTCTTCTTTGTTTCCAACTTTTGCATTCCAGTCACCAGTGATAATTAACACATCTTGATTGCATGTTTGGTCAATTTCAGACTGTAAAAGTTGATAAAAATCTTCAATTTCCTCATCTTTGACTTGGTGGTTGGTGCATATATTTGAATAACAGTCATATTAATGGCATATGGATCCCTGTGGTTTATTCCTCATCATCACTTACTGCTTTATAAATGATGGAAGGAGAACTATATCAGGAGCTGATTTGTGATGTTAGGTTGTATGCTAACTATGGTTCATATGTTAATGTTGGTGAAATTGTAAGTTGTGTAAATGTAATATATGTGATAACTACTAAGAAATCATAAAGAAAATAAAATGTTAAGAGCCAGAAAATGAAGAAAACAAAAGAAGACCATCATAAGAAAGCAGCCAAATATTAACAAAAATACAGAAATCTGAATATAATAATGATAAAAGCCAAATCACTCAAAAAGCAAATAAAAAATTTGGAAGTGAGGTAGACACTTTGTTTTCAATATAACTTTAAATGTAAGTGATCTAAATGTGCCATAAAAATGCAGAGAGTGACAGAACAGATTAAAAAAAAAAATCATTTGCTACCTACAAACACATTGGACATATGAATATAAACATTTAAAATAAAAAGATGGAGAAGAGTATTCCATGCAACCCTTAAACAAAAAATAGCAGAGGTGATGGTCATATTTATATCAGACAAAATAGATATTAGACAAAGATCTATTGCAAGGCATTCAGGATTTAATCCAGCAAAAAGACATAACGATTATAAATATAGATGTAACTAACAGTAGCACTCCAAAACACATGAAACAAATATTGACTAATATGAAATAAGAAATAAACAACATCACAATAATAGTAGGGGAATTCATCCTACCACTCTCAATTATAGACAGAACATCTAAAAAGAGGATCACTAAGGACACTGAGAACTTAAAACTATAAACCAATTGGACCTAATGGACATGTATAGAGCATTCCACTCAGAATAAAATCAATACACATTCTTCTCTAGCACACATGTATCATTTTTCCAGAATGGACAATATGCTATGATAGAAAACAAATCTTAACAAATTTATAAAAATAAAAATTATACAAACCATCTTCTCTGACTATAAAAGCATAAAGTTAGAAATCAACAACAGGAAAAATAGGAGAAAATTAATACAAACTAAATGAAACATTACTAAAAATTTATTGTTTTATAGAAGAAATTAAAAGTGAAATAAAAATAAAACTTATAATCCAGTGAAAATGAAAACATATGTATCAAAACTGTTAGCATTCATAAAAGTAGTACTCAGAGGGAAATCCATAACAATAAATGCCTACATAAAAAAGAAGAAAAATCCAGAATCATTATTTTAAACTGAACTTGAACAATTAAGAAAAGAAGAGCAAAAGATGCCAAATGTACCAGAAAAAAAGAAATAATAAAGATCAAAGCAGAAAATAGTAAATAAGAAATAGATAAACAATAGAATAAACAAAATCAGAAGTAAGTTCTTTAAAAGGATCAATAAAATAGACAAACTACTCACTAGATTGAGGAAAGAAAGAAAAAATTCAGAATGGGCAAATAACCCAATTTTGAAACTTAATTGGTGACATTACAACTGATCCAACAGAAGTAAAGAATATCATAGCTCATTACTTTGAAAAATGAATCTATTTTGTTGTTGTTTGTTACCATTTTTGGTTCTGACTCATAGTAATACCCAGTACAACAGAACAACACACTGTCTAGTCTTGTGCCTTCCACAGAACTATTGCTGTAGTTGACACCATCCTTGCAGTCCCTGTGTCCATCTATCTCACCGAAGGTCTTCCTTTTTTTCATTAACACTTCATGTTACTTAACATGATATCTCCTCCAGGGACTGTTCCCTGATAATAACATGACCAAAGAGCGAGGAGATAAAGTCTTGCCATCCTCACTTCTAAAGAGTATTTTGGCTATACTTCATCCAAGAGAGATTGGTTCCTTCTTCTGGTAGTCAAAGGTATTTTCAATATTCACCAAAACCATAATTCAAATTCATCAATTCTTTTTCAGTCTTTCTTATTCATTGTCCAGCTTTTGCATACATATGAGGTTATTGAAAATACCACTGCAAAGATGGAAAGAAACAAGTGCAGACATCACACAGAAAAGAACACTATAAACCAATATCCCTTATGAACATGCAAAAATAATGAACAAAATTCAAGCCAACAGACATCAGCAAAACATAAAAAAAAAAATCATACACCATGACCAAGTGGGTTTCATACTAGTATTACAAGAATTGCTTAACATTAGAAAATCAATATAGTTCACCATATATACAAACAAATGAAAAGAAGTATATGATCATACCATTGACACAGAAAAGGAATCCTATAACATTCAACATCATTCCTAATTTAAAAAATAATAATGATAATAAAGATAAGGAGCTCTGGTAACTTAGTGCCTAAGGCATTTGACTGTTAACCAGAAGGCTGGCGGTTCAAACCCACCAGCCGCTCCTTGGAGAGAAAGTTGGGCAATTTACTTCTGTAGTGATACTGCCTCAGAAACCCAAGGAGGGGTTGCTATGATTTGGGTCCGACTTGACGACACATAACAACAACAACAACAAATAAGGATAGAAAGAATATTTCTCAACATAATTAGGGACATATATGCAAAACCAAAAGCCAACATTATACTCAATGGAGAAATGCTGAGAGTCTTCCTTTTGAGGATGAGAATGAAATGAGGCGATCTTTATCACCACTCTTATCCATCATTGTATGCAATTCCTAGCTAGAGCAATAAGGTAAGAAAGAGAAGTAAAAGTTATGCAAATCAAAAAATAAGAAATAAAACTATCTCTATTTGCATATGACATAATCTTATACCAAGAAGGCCCTAAAGATTGAATAAGAAAACTTCTGGAACTAACAGAAGAATTTAGCAACAGTGCATGGCATAAACTCAACCCACAAAAGACAGTTGGATTGCTTTACACTAACAAAAACTATTCTGAAAAAGAAAGAATAATAATAATAAATGATATCCTTTACAAATCGATAACCTTAACCTAATCAAGAATGTAAAACACACAATGATAATTATAAAACACTACTACAAGAGACTAAAAGAGATCTACAAAACTGGAAAAGCATCCCATTTTCATGGATTGAAAGACAATATAGTGAATATGTCTATTCTACCTAAAACAAACTATATATATAATGCAATCTCTATACATATCCCAACAATATTCATTATTGAAATGAAAAAAAAAAAAATGTTTACCACCTTCATGTGGAAAGGAAAGAAACCCTGAATAGCCAAAGCAATATTGAAGAAAAAGAACAAAGTAGGAGACTTCATATTCCCTGGTAGCAAACCATACTATACAGCCACTGTAATTAGAACAACCTGGTACTGGGTCACTAACAGACATATTGATCCAGCAATCTATGGAAAACTCATTTTGACACATAGTCAAAGCCCATTCAGTGGTGCAGAAACAGTCTAATAAATAGTGAAGGCAAAACAAGATATTCACCTATGGAAAAATTAAACAGGGTCTATCCCTCACATCATACATAAAAACAAAATTGTAATTTCGAAGTCTTAAATATTAAACCTTAAAACAATAAAATTCCTGGGAGAAAATGAAAAGACCCAATCTTTTGTAAAAGTAGGGTAATAAACATAACAACAAATGAAGGAATAAAAAGATAAAATAGGTTAATGCAACCTCATAAAAATTAAAAACTTATGCTTATCAAAGGAGCTCTGGTGGTGTAGTGCCTAAGGCACTTGACTGCTAATCAGAATGTTGGTCGTTCAAATCCTCTAGCAACTCCTCAGAAAGAAGATTGGGAAATCTACATCCATAGAGATAACTGACTTGAAAACTTAAGTAGGGGTCTCTATGAGTCGAAGACGACTTGACAGCACATAACAACAACAAATTTCTTACCAAAAGACTATTCAAAGAATAAATAGACAATCTACAGACTGAGGAAAAACTCTAGAAATGACTTATCCAATAAGAGTCTAACCTCTAAAATCTATAGAAAAATGCAACTCTAAAAAGACAAATAGCCCAATTATAAAATGGGCAAAGGACATGAATAGGACTTTAATCAAAGAAAGGAGCTCTGGTGATGTAGTGGTAAAGGTATCTGGCTACTAACCAAAAGTTTGGTGGTTTGAATCCAGGAGTCTCTCCACAGAAGAAGAAGAGGTATTCTGCTGCCATAAAATTTACAAACTTCAAAACCCAGTGGGGGTTGCTATGAGTCAGAATTGATTTGATAGCGGTGAGTTTTCATAAAGAGGCCATACAGCTAGCCAACAAACATATGAAAAGATGTTCCTGTTCATTAACCATTAATGAGATGCAAAACAAAAATACCATGAGATACTATCTTATCCAGGCTAAAATAGCATTGATTTAAAAAAAAAAAAAAAAATGTGTTGACAATGATGTGGGGAGATCAGAACCCTTATTCATTGCTAGTGTAACTATACAATGGTACAACAACTACGGGAAATGACATGGCCCTTTCTGAAAAATTAGAAATATAATTACTCTATAATCTGGAAGTCTCACCCTTAGGTATAATACCAATAATAATAATAATAAAAATAATAATAATAAAAACTCACTGCCATCCAGTTGATTACAAAAACAAATCTTTGCTAACCAAATGCTCATTGGGTTTCTAAGCAGTAAATCTTTACAGAAGTAGATTGCCCCATCTTCCTTCCACAGATGACGTGGAGGGTTTGAACTGCTAAGGCATAGGCCCTATGCCACCAGAACTCCTTGGGTATATACCCTGGACACAGAAAAATAATCACATGAACAGACATATGCACACCTGTGTTTAGTATTGCTGTACTCAAAATAGCAAATAAATGGAAACAACTGAAATATCCATAAATGCATGATTGGATAATAACCTGTGGTACACACAGGTGATGAAATACTACTCAAACATAAATAACAATGATGAGTCCCTTAACCCTATATTAATGTGTATGAAAATGGAGTCCATAATGCTAAGTTAAATAATTCAAGCATATAAGGACAAATATT
>NW_006922521.1:509593-522179 GCF_000298275.1 Orycteropus afer afer | reverse complement strand
GCTGGTGGGTTTGAACCACCAGCCTTCTGGTTAGCAGTCAAGTGCCTTAGGCACTATGCTACCAGAGTTCCTAGAAGTATCTATAAGTACGTGTAAATACAAATATGTGGGTGCAGGCACATATATTCATTATAGACACAAATATGGACACTCCTCAGACATTACCAAACACCTTCTCTGATTGGTTGTCTGCATTTCACAGCTTAGGGCCATAGTCTAATTGGACAACTCAGTCAATTGACATAACAGAGTTTACAAAAATAATGATTTGCATTCTAGTGAAGTGAGTAGTATAAAGGGTAATAAAGCTTGCAAGCAGCCATGTAAGACACAACTATGGGTCTACACTCACCATAAGCAAAATAGTATGAAAGTAAATAAAGGCTTAGAGAAGAAATATGAGTACATGAATCAAAACTTCATCTACTGTGAGACCAGAAGAACTACATGAAACCCAACTTCTGCCACTGACTGTTCTGACTGGGGTCACAATTAACAGTGCTGGATAAAAAGGGAGAAAAAATGTGTAGCAGAAGGCACATTCTTAAACACACACACACACACACACACACAAACTGGAATAGTAGAAAATATGAGACTCATTGAGAATATTGCCCTGAAATCCTCATTACATCTAGAGCCCAGAGTAGCCCTGAGATCACCTCTTAGTGAAATAGAGGAGTGACACCAGAAATAAAGGATATTACCTCTAAGAATAGTGTTCTACTGAAGAATTATCAATATAAAAATAAAAGTCCACAATTATTTAAAAGAAAAGATGATAACATAAAGGGGCAAGGAAAGTCAAGCTCAAACCCAACTCACTGTCATCATGTCAATTCTGACTTATAGTTACCACTATTGGATTTCCAAGGCTGTAAATCTTTATGGAAAGATACTGCCTCATCTTTCTTCTGTGGAGCAGCTGGTGGACTCAAACCACCAATGTTCTGATTAATAACCAAATGCCTTAACCACTACACCACCAGAGCTCCTAACTGGAAATGGAACAAACAACACAATTAAAGAGAATGTTGACACATTGTGATAAATGTAACTAATGTCACTGAACAATTTTTGCAGAAATGTAAAAACATAGGAATTTTCTCACATAAATTATTTTATTATAATTTTATTATCATTTATTATCACTTTATTATCTTTAAGAACTATTCAGTGTTAAATCCCCTGTTATCTTGGGAGTCTAGAATTTTGAGTTTATTTCCCTTCAGCCCCACAAGACCGAAAATGTAAGCGGTCTCAAATTCACTAACATCTTGCAAACAAGAGAAATTCATGAATTTTGACACATTTGATGCACTTCAAACCATTGAATTATTCTTTCTCTTGATGCTTAAGTGTACTATCTTTGGCTAATAAAAGACCTTTTGTGTCAGCAATTATTTTGATATGACCCTGGTAATGTTTGTTATCTGCCTTGCTGGTGGCGTAGTGCTTAAGGCATTTCACTACTAACAAGAAGGCTGGCGGTTCAAACCCACTAACAACTAACCGTCCCTCAGAAGGAAGACTGGGCTATCCACTTCCATAGACCCCAAGGAGGGGTCAACTTGAAGGCTGTAAGTTTTTTTTTTTTTTTTTTTTTTTTTGCTTCCCATCGTGAATCATTTTATAAAATGTCTACATCCATGATCAACCACTCCTGCCACGATCCCTGTTTGCTTTTGGCTACAGATTCCAATCTAATGCTAACAAAAAAGAAAATAAAAGAAAAAAAGAATAAAACTCAAACCTGTCACTGTCATGTTAATTTCAACTCATGGCAGCCCCACGTGTTACAGAGCAGAAGTGAGCTCCCTAGAGTTTTCTTGACTATAATCTTTACAGAATTAGATTATCAGGCTTTCTTCCATAGAAACTCTTTTTGGGTTTGAACTACTAACCTTTTGGTTATCAAAAAAGCACAAACCATTTGTACTACCCAGGAATGTTAATCTGACTCTGGACATGGTAATGGTGTATTATCCAATTAACCTACTGATGACAAAATTGGCTAAAATTTTGTTTAGAAGTTTGCATCTATATTCCTGAGGAATATTGGTCTGTACATTTTTTGCAATATTATCTGTCAAGTTTAGGTATCACAGTAATGCTTTTGTTGTTGTTGTTGTTGTTGTTGTTATGTGCCCAACTCATAGTGACCTCTCCTTGGGTTTCCGAGGCACTATCACTAGGGAAGTAGATTGCCCAACCTTCCTTCCGAAGAGTGGCTGGTGGGTTTGAACTGCCAGCCTTTTGGTTAGCAGTCAAGTGCCTTAGGCACTATGCTACCAGAGCTGCCACAGTAATGCTAGCCTTATAAAATAAATGGAAACATTTTCCTTCCTTTTCAATTTTGTGGAAGAATTCGTGTAGAATTGGTATTATGTTTTGTAACATTCACTGGTAAAAGTAAAATTTGTGGAATTTTCTTCATGGAAAGAATCTTAACTACTAAGTCCACTTCTTTAAGAGATATAATGTTAACTTATCTTTAGTAATATGTTATCTTATTAACCCCTTTATGTTATCATCTTTTTTAAAAAAATAATTGTTGACTTTTTATTTTTATATTGATAATTCTTCAGTAGAACACCATTCTTACAGATACTATCTTTTATTTCTTGTGCCACTCTACTATTTCACTAAAAGGTTATCTCAGGGCTAGTCTGTTATATGTTATATAATAGTATGTTTATATAATTTTAACTTATCTATTTATTTTTTATTGAACTTTGATAATCTTTTAACTTATGAGCAATGTTCCATTTCATCTAAGTTGTTAACTTATTAGCATAAAGTTTTTCCAAATATTCATTCATAATCATTTTATATCTAGATTTTTGTGGTGATTTCACCTTTCTCATAGTTTATATTTATAATATTTTTTAAATCTTTTTTACCTGCTCAATCTACCCAAAGGTTTATCTGTTTTACATCCTTATTCAAAAACAAAATTTTAAAAGCCTTTATTATTATTGATTTTATCTATAGTTTTTCTGTTTTCTATTCATTAGTTACAAATCATCCTTATTATTTACTTACTTCCACTTTGGATTTGATTTCCTTTTATTTTTCTACTTACTTCAGAATAAAACTTCAACATCTACATTTAGACTCTTCTTTTTTTTGTATAATACCCATTCTATGCTATTAATCTCCCCTTTCAAATATATGTGAACAATATCTCAGAAAATAAATAAATAAAGATAAATTGTTATTCCATTCAAATACTTTAGAATATCACTTCTACAAAATTTATCCTGACTTATTTAGAAATTTCCCTATATTCGTAATATGAGAAGGTGCACTATCTGAAGAACATGGCATCAAGATTGTAGAAAGGCTTATTAATACCTGTAACCATACTTACTGAAAGTGAAGAGGACTTGAAGAACTTACTGATGAAGATCAGAGACTACAACCTTCAGTATGGATTACACCTCAACATAAAGAAAGCAAAAATCCCCATGAATGGACCAAAAGGCAACATCATGATGAACAGAGAAAATACTGAAGTTGTCAAAGATTTCATTTTACTTGGATGCACAATCAATGCCCAGGAAGCAGCACTCAAGAAATCAAATGATGTATTACATTAGGCAAATCTGCTGCAAAACAAGTCTTTAAAATGTTAAGAAGAAAAGATGTCACTTTGAAGGATAAAGTGAAACTGACCCAAGCCATGGTATTTTCAATAACTTCATAAGCATGTGAAATCTGGACAATGAGTAAGGAAAGCCAGTAAAGAATTGATGCATTTGAATTGTGGTGTTGGTGAAGAATACTGAATACACCGTGGACTACCAGAAGAGCAAACAAATCTGTCTTGGAAGAAGTGCAGCCAGGATGGTCCTTAGAAGTAAGAATGGCCAGACTTTGTCTCTCATATTTTGGACATGTTATCAAGAGGGACCAGTCCCTAGAAAAAGACATCATGCTTTCTAAAGTAGAAGGTCATCTTAAATGAAGAAGACCATTAATGAGATGGAGTGGCACAATTGCTAAAATAATGGGCTAAAACAAAGCAGTGACTGTGAGAATGGCACAGTACTAGGCAGTGTTTCATTCTGGTGTTTATAGGTTTTGCTATGAATCTACTTTATTATTAAAATAACTACTCCAGCTTTTTTATTTAGTGCCAGCAAACATGATATTGATTTTGTTCTTCTTTTTTAATCTATTTGTATTATTATATTCCAGATGGTTTTCTAGAAGATTAAATAGAGTTGGATCTTAATTTTTCAAATCCATTTGATAATCTCTGCCTTTTCATGATGATATTTAGACCATTTATATTTAATTTGATTATTGATATGGTAATGAAGATATGAAGAGTTGTTGGAAGACATCAAAAATATCATACATAAAGAAATTAAGAGGTCATTTAAAATAAATGAATAAATTAATAAAAAGAAAGAACAAAAAGACCAAAATGGATTTCAGGAGAAAAATCTGACACTTGCTTTTAAGTAAAGAGTAGGTCAAGCAAGCAGAAAAAATGATGAAGTAAAGAAGCCGAATAGAAATTTTCAAAGGGTGACTTGAAAAGCAAAGCAAAGTATCATAATGAAATGTAGAAAAAACCTAGAGTTAGAATACTAAAAGGGAAGAACATAATTGGCATTTCTCAAGTCAAAAGAACTAAAGAGAAAAATCAAGCCTTGGTTGGCAATATTGATTAATTCTGTGGCCAAAATTAAGTGACACAAAAAGAATCAAAAGAAAATAGAAGGAATACACAGAGTCACTATACTTAAAGAAAAAATAAGTATATATATGTGTGTGTATATATATATATATATATATATATATATACACATACACACACACACAAATATTTGGTAGGCATTCAATAATTTCAGGAAGAAGTGTATGATGAGAGCTACTAGTACTAAAAGAAGAAATTCAAGCTGAATTGAAAACATTGATAAAAAGCAAGGCCCTAGGACCTGATGCAATACCAACTGGGGATGATGCTTCAAAAATCAGATGCAATCCTAGCTGCTTTTATCTTTTTCAAAGAATTTCCAAGAGAGCTACTGGACCAACTGGCTATAAGAGATCCATATCTGTGCTCATTCCAAAGAAATCTTATCAAACAGAATGTGGAAATTATTGAAAAATATCATTACTATCACATACTAGAAAAATTTTTCTGATGCTAATGCACAAAGGCCTGCAGCCATACATCAACAAAGAACTGGTAGAAGTTCAAGCTGACTCAGAAGAGGATGTAGAATGAGAAATATAATCACTGATGTCAGATAGATCTTGGCTGAAAGCAGAAAATACAAGCAAGATGCTCATCTGTGTTTTGTCCATTACATGAAGGAATTCAACAGTGTGATTACAACCAATTTTGAATAATAGCATAAAGAACAGGAATTCCAGAACTCTCAGTTGTGCTCATGCAGAACCTATACATAGATCAAAAGGTAGTCAGTGAAATAGAGTAAGGGGATACTGAGTGGTTTAAATTGGAAAAGGTGTGTGTCAATGTTGAACATTTTCATCTTACTTATTAATCTGTACACTGGACAAATCATATGAGAAGCTGAACTATATGAAGAATATGGTATCAGAATTCAAGGAAGACATTTCAGGCACTTGTCACATGCAGATGACACAAACTTGCTTGCTAAAAGGGAGATAACTTGGAAAAATCAGTATAAATTCCACTTGAACATAATCCTCTGTTCATCAAGTTATTCGTCTGTTTATTTATTTATTTTTAATATCCATAGCAAAACTTCTTGGGACAAGTATATAACATGGATAGGTCCACTTCCTCAGTTTTCATTCACTCTTGAGAACTAATTTTGTCCTTACTCCTTCATGAAAACTGTCATTGTCTTAGATAATTTATTTGTGGCCACCATCAATAACCTCCTCTTTTCTTTCCTTTCACTTGACACTTCAGTAATTACTATTCTGTAACTTTTTGAAATGTAATCCTATCTGAATTCTGAGAAACAACCCTCTTCTGATTTACCTCCTATGTTACAATCAGCTTCTCCTCAGTACCCTTTATACAGTTCTCCTTCTTCTCAATTCAACCTCTAAACATTGGTACACCTATTAAAAACCCATTGCCATTGAACTCATTCCAATTCATAGGGTATGAGGCCATTTTATCTCTCACTCCCTAGCCATCTAATACATTTCATCAAATCCTATAAATTTAGAGATAAAAATCTATGCTCAAATTACTCAATTGGTTTTCTGCCGCTCTGACTTGTTAACAGGACCTAGATTCCTATACTAGATTACCTTTGGAAACATTTATTTGCAAATGCTAATGAGAAATACAAAAATAAAAGTATTGAAACATACCTCTTGTGGTTACTTTACTCATCTTATTTTCTCAATATTTCCATGCCAGAAAATGACCTTATCATAAACTAAATTATTTCTTCCTTTCCATCACTTTCATTTTCAATCTCATCAGCAGTTTATCTGAACAATTTTGACTAAATTTAATTCTAGAGTAATCTACTTCTCTCCAAATCTGAGGCTAGCACCACACTAAACCACTAATATATTTTGTCCTGGCTAGTATAACCAGCCACAACTTTTCTGTCAATTTGTTGTACTGTGATGGCCTTTTCACTTCTTAGGTGACCAGAAGTAAAAACTTAGAATTTTAATTAGTGAATTGAGATGGCAGGAACTCACACCATAGTCATGTTTATCCCACTAAAAATCAATGAACAACATATTAAAAATAAAAAATAACCAACACTAATAGGATAATCTCTGATACTAAAACCAGGCAAAGACACCAGTAAAAAGGAAAACTACAGACAAATATCCCTCGTGAATATAGATGCAAAAATCTTCAACAAAATCCTAGCCAAGAGAGTGAAAAAATTTATCAGAAAAAAAAGTTAAAAAATAATAATACATCATGACCAAATGAGATTCATACCAGGTATGCAAGGATAGTTCAACATCAGAAAAACAATCAATGCAATCTATCACAAATAAAATAAAGGAAAAGAATTATATGACTCACAAAAGGCATTTGATAAAATCCAACACACATTTCTGATAAAAACTCTCAGAAAAATAGGAGTACAATGGAAATTTCTCAACATAATAAAGGGCATATAGGCAAAACCAACCAAGTTATTATTATTAAAAAAAAAAAAAATGTAAGAAAGAAAGAAATGGGAAGATCTCTTTAAAGATTGAGTGGAAGGTTATAACCATACCAAAAGGCAATATTGGTCAGAAAATTTCTTTGTAAAACACAGAAAGTCACACCTAAATCTTTACTTTGTTTTTTGGGGAAAATGTTGTTGTTGTTGTTGTTATGTGCCATCAAGTCGGACCCGACTCATAGCGACCCCTCCTTGGGTTTTCGAGGCAATATCACTATTGGAAGTAGATTGCCCCATCTTCCTTCCAAGGAGTGGCTGGTGGGTTTGAACCGCCAGCCTTCTGGTTAGCAGTCAAGTGCCTTAGCTACTGCTACCAGAGCGCCTTTGGGGAAAATAGTAGTTTTGATATGATTCCAAATGAAATATATATGGTATTGGATTTGTAATAATTTAACTTACAGCATATTTTGCACTACTTTCAGTGAGGTCACAGAAACCTGAAGAGCAAAAAAATAGAAAGCTAATAAAAACAACAAAAACACTAATATTAGTCAATATAACTTAAAATATTTTATGATGGCAATTTTTCTGGAGTACAAAAAGAAAGGAAATGAGGGAGAAAGGAGAGAGAAACAGAGACAGAGAAATGGAAGGGCAAGGAAGGGAAAGGAAAGGAAACTTCATGAAAATAACCCCCAAGTTGAATTAAAACAAGAATTGAACTTAAAGAGAATGAAGGTTGCAAATTGGAGGCAAAATGCCTTAAAAGAAAAAAAAAATGAAGTGTTTCATTTTTCTCTCCTATCAAATAGCTTTAGAGTAGCTATCCCCAGAGCCTTTCCTCTGACCCTGCATCTGTGTGGCACAGAATCTAATGTTGAATCTGTGTAAGAAAAGCAATACATTCTGATAGCTGAAGGTGTTGTGTATGCTTTGGAAATGGTCTTTACTCCAAGAGTACATCAGTGGAAGCACAGATATTTCTCATAGACTTTAAATGAGAAAGCCAGTCAGGAGCTATCATAAGTGGAAGCTTTAATGCTGCTATCTGAAGGACCAATGAAACCTTAGAAATAAGAGACAATTGCATGATGGGCTTAGGAGACAGTGATACATGAAAGGAATTCTTAATTTTGATAATTTTCTTCTTTTTCTGTTTAAATTATGAATCGTGCTCTTTGGCATCATGTCAGAGAGATTTTCCCAGTTTATTTTCCTAGATATAGAACATATTGTATATTTAGATCTTATTTTGAGTGAATTTGAATAAATATTATAAAATATGAGTAGAAAGTTTGTTTTTTTTTTAAATATGCATGTGGTGATTTTGAATACAAGTGGTAAGAGTACATCTTGCCTTGTCCTTGACCATAAAGAAAAAGTTTCCTGTCTCTCAAAATTAAGTACGATAGCCTAAGTTTTATGTAGATATTCTTTATCAAGTTAGACAGTCCCTTTGTATTTCTAGTTTGCTGAGAGTTTTTGTTTTTGTTTTATCAAGAATGTTTGTTGGATATTATCAAATATTTTTCTGAATTTATTAATATAATATATAATATAACTGTATGGTTTTATTGTGTTAATCTGTTAATATGGTGGATTGTAGCAATTTATATATGTGCATTTTAATTTTTAAAATAACTTTCTTGTCTAAGAGAAGTTATCTGGGATCATTGTTTTTGTTGCTGGGAGATAGTAATTATAAATTCAATTTATTTAATAATTGTGAGGCCACTTGAGTTATCTATAGCATCTTTAGTGAGATTTCCTACTCTTTTTTTTTCCCCAAAAAAGAATTCACCCAATTTATCTAAGTTGTGGAATGTATTGGCATAGCATTGTTTATAATTTTTCCTTATTATCCTTTTAACATCTGAAGAAATGGGGTGACCACTTTCATTCCTAATATTGGTGCTTTGTTACTTTTTGTTCGTTCCTCATATGACTGACTAGATATTTACAATTTTATTAACATGTCCATAAAAGCAGGCTTCTATTTCATTGTTCTTTGTATCATTTTTCTTTTTTCCATTCCTTTCTGTCTTTAGTTATAATTTCCCTTTTCTACTTTTGTTTGTTTGTTTTATTGGTTCTTTTTCAACTCTCTCAAATAGGAAGTTGAGGTCATTGATTTTTCTTCTTTTCCTTTAAAGGCATTTACAAACAAAGAGGTTGCTTTTTTTTTTTTTTTTAGTTTTGAAATTTATCTATATTTACTACTCTCTCACTACTCCCAAAAGTTTTGATATGTCATGTTTTTATTTTCCTTTACTTTAAAATGCTTTTTCTTCCATTTGATTTCTTTTGTGACATATGAATTATTTAGAAATGTATTATTTGTTTTTCAAATATTTGAGATTTTCCAGAGATTTTTTCAGTAATTGTTTTCTATTTTGACTTTACTGTGATTAGAGATTAAGCTTTGTATGCCTTGAAGCTTTTGAATTTATTGAGATTTGTTTTATTACCTCAAATACAGTGCACCTTGGTGAATGTACTGGAAAAGAAAGTGTGTTCTACTCTTTCTGGGCACTGTGCTCTATAAATGTCAATTAGGACAAGTTGGTAGATAGTATTTTTCAAGTCTTCCATATGGCTACTTATTTTTTCTGATTGTTATACTACTGAATGAGAAATAATAAAAATTCTAAATACAATTGTGTTTTTGCCTATCTCACATTTCTATTTTGCTTAATTTTAGATATATTATTAAATATGTAAACATTATTGATTGTTATAGCCTATTGATAAATTGATCCCTTTATCATTATGAAGAAACCCTGGTGGTAAATTGGGTAAGAGATGGTAATCCACCAACCACTCCAAGGGACAAAGATGTGGAAGTCAACTTGCGTGAAGATTTGCAACCTTAGGAAGCTTTTGTAGCAGTTCTATTCTGGCCTGCTGGGTCACTATGAATTGAACTCAAGTCCACAACAAGGAGTTGTTTTTTTTTTTTTTTTTATCATTATGAAATGAATCTCTTCATTTCTGGAAATACTCTTTTCTCTGAAATCTACTTTGTATTAGAATAACTACTCAAACATTCTTTCATTTAGTGTTTGATTATGTATATTTTCCACTTTTTTTTAGCCAATTTCACTTTCTCTATATAAAATATAATTTGTGTAGGCAGGAGATAGTTGGGTTTGCTATTATATCATGTCTCACAAGCTCTTCCTTCTTATTGTGGTGTTTAGAAAATGATTATTGATAAGCATTAGTTTAAGTCTACCATCTTGCTTTTGGTTTTCTCTTTGTCTTATATTTATTTGTTCATTCTTAATTTTTTTCTGTAAACTTTTGTGTAAATAGAATCACTTTTGATCCCTTTTTACCTCTTTCTTGCCTTATTAGCTGTAATTTAAAAAAATATTTTGATTTAGGTGAAAGTTCACAAAACAAATTCATTTTCCATACAGCCATTCATACACATTTTCTTTCATGACATTGACTGCAATCCCCACAATGTAACAGCTCTCTTCTCATTTCCTCTCTGTAGTTACCTCTTCCCTGTGTCCTTCTTTCCTATGTATGCCTGCTCCCTGAGCTATCTCCCTGTGCAAATACTGCCCTTCTAGTCACACACGACTGATTGTTCTAAGGAGTGTATCCACGTGGTATAAATGTTCACCCTCTATGTCTATCTATTATGAAAGCAAAGGGTATTTAGGGCCATAGTCTCAGGCTTCCACCAGGCCCTATCAGACCAGTAAGCTCCCCCCCCGCCACCATGATTTTGAGTTTTGTTCCACATTGGTCTCCAACCTTATCCATGTTCTCTTGCACTGATCCTTGTCTGAGTGGTTGATGGTGGTAGCCAGGCACCATCTAGTTCTTCTGATCTCATGGTCTTACAGGCTGAGGTTCTCATGGTTCACTAGTCCTTTGGACTAATTGTTTCCATGTGTCTTTGATTTTCTCAATTCTTCCTTGCTCCTGATGAGGAGAAACAAATGATTGCATCTAGATGGCCAATTGCAACTTATTAGCTATAAGTTTTAATTAGGTTATTTTACTTACTGTTTTGAAGTTTACCATATACATCTTTAACTAAAGTCTACTTCACAGATAGTATAACATTGTATTTCCATTTTCTTTATTTTCTTTTTAACTTTTTATTGAAATTTTACAAAACGCATTCATTTTATATTCAATAGTTCGTACACATTTTGTTTTATGATACTGGTGACATTTCCTGCAGTTTAACATCTCACCTCTTCCTACTTCTTCACTGTAGTTACCATTTCCCTGTGTCCTTACATATGCATTCTTTCCTCCCTAACTTTCTCCCTGTGCAAATGCTGCCCTTCTGATCTCCCATGGTTGATTTTGCCAAGGAGTGTATCTTCCAGATGTAGGTGTTCAGCTCATAGGACTGTCTGTTGTTTAGCTGAGAATTAAGCCACGGGAGTGAGTTTAATTCTAGGCTAGAAAGGTAACACTGTCTCAGGGCTTTCACCATTCTCCTTCAGATTAGAAAGCCTTCCCCCACCCCCAATGATTTCAAGTTTTGTTCTGCATTTTTCTAGTACTCTATACAGGATAGCTAATTTTGATGCCTTGCAGAGTGGTTGGCATTGGTAGCCAGCAACCAACTTGTTCTGTTGTCATATATTTTGACAACAGGGTCATATATTTTGTGGTTCTCATGGTCCATTAGTCCTTTGGACAAACTGTTTCCATGCATCTTTGACTTCTTTACTCTTCTTTGCTCTGGATTAAGAAAGACAACTGTTGCTGCTTAGATGGTCACTCACAAACTTTTAAAACCCCAGTCACTAGTCATCAAAGTAAAATATAGAATAATATTAATGTATACCATGTTGTGCAATTGAGTTTGATGTTTTCCATGACCCTTATCACCAGCTCCCAGGCCCAGTGACCCACTCCCTCAGGATGCTTATTTGTGGTTAAGAAGTTATCTTAACTTTGCCTCCTATTATGTTTAAACTACATATGGATATCTTTCTGCCACATACAAATACATATGTAGGACTATCAATGCCAAACCTATGTATAAAAAAACAAACTCACTCCCATCAAATTGAATCTGATTCATAGCAACCCCTCCTTGGATTTCCAAAGCATTATCATTTCGGAAGTAGGTTGCCCAATCTTCCTTCTGAGCAGTGACTGGTGGGTTTGAACCTCCAGCCTACTGGCTAGCAGTCAAATGCTTTAGGCACTATGCCACCTGAACCTATGTATGGTCACGAGTATTTTCTCATTTGCCTATGCATACCTACCTATCTATATAACTTTTGTTGTTGTTCTTAAGTACCATCAAGTCATTTCCAACTCATAGCGACCCCATGCACAGCAGAACGAAACACTGCCCAATCCCACGCCAGCCCCACAATCCCTGCTGTACTTGAGCCCATCATCACAGCCACCATGTCAATCCATCTCATTGAAGGCCTCCCTCTCTTTCGTCGACCCTCCACCCTATCAAGCATGACATCCTTCTCCAGGGAATG
>NW_006922521.1:504623-506603 GCF_000298275.1 Orycteropus afer afer | reverse complement strand
TGTTACTGATAATTCAGTATTTTATATGCAATAGTATTGGCTTTTATTGTCTATACCTCTTGTGCATCTCTCTGTGTCTTCTTTTTTTTACTGATTCTATGTTAGTCACACACTTTTGTTTTATTGCTTTTCCCTTTGCAAAGGGAAGGCAATTTTCTTTTTTGGTTACCACGGATAGGAGGAGAGAGAAAGAGAGGGAAAATAGATGGATAATTAAGAAACAAGTTTGATATGACTGAAGGGAAAAGCAATGTATTTCCATTTTTTTTTGTATATTTTGTCATATTTTGTTTCTATATGTTACAGACTTTAAATAATTTATTTTCATTTAATGAGAGTTAAAGAAGAAAAACATATTTTATATTTACACACAGTTATCGTTTCAGAGATTCATCACTCCTTTGTGTAGGTAAATATTGTCATCTTGTGCTTTAATTCTTCTGCTGTCAGAGCTTATTTTAAAATTTATTTTTTTTGTCAGTATACTTGAATTAATTCTAGCAGTGGAAATGGTCTATTTATCCTTGATTTTTTAAAACTATTTTCACTTGGTTTCTTTTTTTTTGTTTTAAATTTTACTGTGCTTTGGGTGCAAATATACAAAGCAGATTTGTTTTACATTCAACAGTTCATTCACATTGATTACTATGCCTGACCACAACAAACTCTCCTCCCCTCATATCCCTATGACTATCCCTTCATTGTGCCCTTTTTAACTATGCATTCCTGTCTGCCCAGATTTCTCTCTATATGAATGCTGCCTCTCTGGTTTCTCATGGCTGATTGCTCTAAGTGGTGCATTTCCCTAGAGTAGGTGGGTGTATCAGCCTAGGATAGGTGTTCTGAATATAGATCTTTCTATTGATGGGCTGAGAGCTAATCCACAGAGTGAGTCAATTTCTAGGCCTGAAGGCCATAGTCTTGGGGGTTCCACCAGAGTCTATCTGACCAGTAATTCTCGTCATTTTTGTGTTTGTGAATTATGTTCTACATTTCTCCTCCCACTCTACGCAGAATCTCCAGTTCTGATCCCTTTTCAAGTAGTTGGCATTCGTAACTAGGCACCATCTATTTCTTCTGGACTCTGGGACATGAAGGCTGAGGACTTTGTGGTTCATCTTATTCTTGTAGTAATTCTTTCCAGATGCCTTTTATCTTCTTCACTTTTCTTCGATTCAGATGAGAAGAAACCAATAGCTGCATGTTAGATGGCTGCTTGAAAGCTTTGAAGACCCCACTCGCTACTCACCAAAGTAAGTTGTAGAACTAGATTTTTATGTACTATGCAATCACTGCTGTAGAGTTGGATCCAACTCATAGTGACCCCTCCTTGGGCATTCGAGGCTGTATCACTATGGGAGTAGATTGCCCATTCTTCCTTCTGAGGAGTGGCTGGTGGGTTTGAATGGCCAGCCTCCTGGTTATAAGGCAAATGAGTTAGGCACTATGCCACAAGAGCTCCCTTTTATGTACTATGTTATGCCAATTGAGCATGATTTCCCCCAAGACTACAGTCCTGAGTCAGCAGTTCTGGTAATTCTCTTTCTCAAGGTGTTTGGTTATACCTGAGAAGTTAGTCCAATTCTGTCTTCTGTTGCTTCTGTAATGTATGTGGCTAATTTTTATAGCACAAGTGCATATGTAAGATTATATTTAGTTAAATCTATCCTTGATCTAGGGTATATTCCTGTGCTCCTACCCCCACCTGATCTTCTAACCTGTCTATGCATTTATCTGTAGCCTGATGTTTGGAGTTGGTGGTAATGCAGTATTTTACATGTATCAGTATTTACCTCTGTTGAGTATATTTTATGTGCACATTTCAGTGTCCTACCTTTCCCCAATGTTATCACATCGGTCACAGAGTCCTTCCATACTGTCCATATCCTCACTCAAATCAACATGTGATCCCTAATTAGTCTGAAACTTCCCCTCCCTTTCCCTTTCATTGCATTCTAGATTAACATTTTTGTTTGGGTT
>NW_006922521.1:502855-504523 GCF_000298275.1 Orycteropus afer afer | reverse complement strand
TTGTTGTTGTTGTTGTTATTTGCCATCGAGTCAGATCCTACTCTTGGCGACCTCTCCTTGGGTTCCTGAGCCAGTATCACTATGGGAGTAGATTGCCCAACTTTTCTTCTGAGGAGTGGCTCGTGGGTTTGAACCACCAGCCTTCTGGTTAGCAGTCAAGTGCTTTAGGCACTATGCTACCAGAGCTCCATATTATATATATTATATATACATATAAATACATATATATATATATATATATATATATAGAGAGAGAGAGAGAGAGAGAGAGAGAGAGAGAGAGAGTCATTATTGTTTTTTCTTTCTTACACAAAATGTATCTTTTTTTAGAATGATTTTGAGATTTTTTTCTAATCATTATTTTAAATAATTTTATAATGATGTATATTTATTTATCTTTCTTGTATATGTTTTTTTGTTAAGTTTCTTGGATCTGTGAGTTTATAGTCAACATCAAATTTTGGACATGGTTAACCATTACTTTTTCATATAACTTTTATACCTCTCTTTGGGAATTCCAACTATATTATGTAGCTTGAAGTTGCATCACAGCCCATTTATGTGTTGTTCTCTTTTTTTATGTGTTTTTTTGCCTTGTGTTTTATTTTGATTAATTTCCCTTTTTATGTCTTCAAATTCACTATTTCTTCTTCTGCAATGTCTTATTTGCTATTAATACTATCCAGTATATTTATTATCTAAGACACTCTGGTGGCATATTGCCTAAGGCATTTGACTGCTAACCAGAAGGCTGGCGGTTCAATCCCACCAGTCACTCCTCAGAAGGAAAGTTGGACAATCTACTTCCATATAGATACACTTCAGAAACCCAAGAAGGGGTTGCTATGAGTCGGATCTGGTTCAACAGCAATGAGTTTGATTTGACTTCTGGTATGTCAGGCACACCTTAGTCCTCAAAGTGAGATCTCTACTTTTTAACAGTATAAAAAGTACTTTCATAAAAGATTTGCCCAATATTATAATACATGGTTTGATTTCATGATTCCTGCTTTCATGAGCATTGATTATAGATGCAAATAAAATGAAATCATTGACAACTGCAATCTTTTTTTTCCATTTATCACAGGGCTGTTTATTGATATAGTTACCAGGATTTTTGTTTTCCTTATTTTGAAGTGCAATTCATAGTGAATGTTGAAGTCTTAGTTCTTCAACTGTAGTGCTTCCAGTCCTCATTACTTTCAGCAATTAAGGTATTGTTATCTGCATATCACAGGCTACTACTGAATCTTCCTCCAGCACTGATGTCATATTCTACCTCATATAGTCCAGCTAATCAGGATATTTGTTCAGCATACAGGTTGAATGAGTGTTGTGAAATGATACAAACCTGATTTGTATCTCTCCTAATTTTAAAATGCTCTGTTGAAACAAGTACCTCTTGGTCTTGTGCTGGTTTCACACAAGCACAATCGAGGGCCTGGAATTGCCATTTTTGCAATGCTATCCACAATTTGTTATGAACCACACAGTAGAATGCCTTTGTTGTTGTTGTTAGGTGCCCTCGAGTCTTTTCCGACACATAGCAACTCCATGCACAGCAGAATGAAACACCACCCGATCCAGCGCCAGCTCCATGATCCCTGCTATACTTGAGCTCATCATCGCAGCCACCGAGTCAATCCATATCATTGAAGGCCTCCTCCT
>NW_006922521.1:494037-501445 GCF_000298275.1 Orycteropus afer afer | reverse complement strand
AATTCTTTCGTTGCAGCTTTGACATCCTCCTTTGGTACCATTGGTGCTAGATCATATGCCACTTACTGAAATGGATGAAGATCAATCAGTTCTTTTTGGTACAGTGACTCTGTGTATCCCTGCCATCTTCTCTTGATGTTTCTTGCATCATTCAATATTTTGCCCATAGAATCTCTCAATATTGCAACTTGAGGCTTAAATTTTTCTTCCATTCTTTCAGCTTGAGAAATGCCGAGTGTGTTCCTCCTTTTTGGTTTTCAGACTCCAGGTCTTTGCACATTTCCTTATAGTAATTGGTTTTGTCTGCTTGAGCTGCTCTTTGAAATATTCTATTCAGGTCTTTTATCTTGTCATTTCTTCCATTGGTTTTAGCTACTCTTTACTCAAGGGCAAGTTTCAGAGTCTCTTTTGTCATCCATTTTCATCTTCTCTTCTTAACTCATCTTTTTAGTGATCTCTTGCTTTCTTCATGGATAATGTTTTTCATATCCTCCCACAATTCTTCTGGTTTTTGGTCTTTGGTTTTCAATGCATCAAATCTATTCTTTAGATGATCTCTAAATTCAGGAGGGATATATTCAATATCATATTTTTGCTCTCTTGGCCTTTTTTAATTGTCTTTAATTTCAAGTGGAACTTGCATATGAGCAGTTGATGGGCTGTTCCACAATCAGCTCCTGGCCTGGTTTTGGCTGAATATATTGAGCTTTTCCACCACCTCTTGCAACAGATGTAGTCAATCTGATTCCTATGTGTTCCATCTGGTGAAGTCCATGTGTAGAGCTGCTTTTTGTGTTGTTGAAAAAAGGTGTTTGCAATGAACAAGTCATTGGTCTTGCAAAATTCTACCATGTGAGTTCCAGCATTATTTCTGTCACCAAGACCAGATTTTCCAATTACTGGTGATTCTTCTTTGTTTCTAACTTTTGCATTCCAGTCACCAGTGATAATTAACACATCCTGTTTGCATGTTCGGTCAATTTCAGACTGCAGAATTTGATAAAATTGTTCAATTTCCTCATCTTTGGCTTTGGTGGTTGGTGCATAAATTTGAATAATAGTCGTATTATTGGGTCTTCCTTGTAGGTATATAGATATCACTGACAACACTGTACTTCAGGACAGATCTTGAAACATCCTTTGTGATGATGAATGCTGTGCCATACCTCTTCATACTGTCATTCCTGGCATAGTAGATCATATGGTTGTCTGATTCAAAATAGCCAAAACCAGTCCATTTCAGCTCCCTAATGCCAAGGATATCAATCTTTATGCATTCCATTTCATTTTTGACAACTTACAATTTTCCTAGATTCATACTTAGTACATTCCATGTTCCGATGTTTAAAGGATGTCTGCAGCTGTTTCTCTTCAATTTGAGTGGTGTCACATTAGCAAATGGAGGTCTTGAAAGCTTTATCTTATCCATATAAGTAAGTCTGGGTTTACTCAGATGATGCAGCTCTTTCCCAGCCCTATTTTGAGAGCCTTCTAACCTAACTGGACTATTACCAACTTTATGAATAGTCCGGTTAGAATGCCTTTGCATACTCAATAAAACACCAGTAACCATGTTTGTGATACACTCTTCTTGTAGCCAAGAACCATCTAATATCAACAGTGATATACTATGTCCTTCCATGTCCTCCTTTAAATCCAGCTTGAATTTCTGATAGTTCCCAGTTCCTGCTACAACTATTTTAAAATTATTTTCAACATAATTTTACTTACATGTGATATTATTTATATTATTTGATAATCCCTCTATTCTGTTGAATCATCTTTCTTTGGATGGGGAAATATGTGGATCTCTTCCAGTCAGTTTTCCAGATAGCTGTTTCCCAAATTTCTTTGCATAAATGAATATTATTAATGTTCCAACCATTTGTGGAAACATCTTAGTTGATATTCCATCAATTCCTTGAGCCCTATTTCTTGCCAATGTCTTCAGAGCAGCTTGACTTCTTCCACTGCCATAGGTTCTTAATGATATTTTACCTCCTAAAATGGTTGAATATTGACCTCTTTTTTTTTGTTGTTGTTACAATGACTCTCTGTGTCCTTTTCATCCCCTTTTGATTCTTCCTGTGCCATTAAATATTTTATCCATCAAATTCTTCAACATTGCAACTGGAGGCTTAGATAATATATATTTTTTTTCCTCACTGTGAATTATATTTTCCTGCTCTTGGTTATTTATACATTTTATATGAGGTTAGACATTGTAGATTTTAGATTTTTCTAAGCTAGATATTTTTGTATTACTATACATATTCTTGAGCTTTGCTCGAAGATGTCTTTAAGTTACTTGTAAATGGTTTTATGATTTTTATTCTTGTTTTTAAGCTTTGTTAGATGGGACCAGGACATTATTTAGGTATAATTCTTCTACATTACTGAGGTAAAATTCTGCTGCTTTTCCCTGAATTTAGGATTTTTTTTTATTCTTGCTGGTGGGAACATTACTTATTTATTGCCCAGGATGAATCTCTGGCCCTGTTCACTCCAATGTTTTCATGTTTTTTCTTTCCCTGGCCTCAAATATTTTCTTCATATGCATGCAATAATCTGCATCTATGTGAGAGGGCTGTTTTTCAGGTTTTAAAGATTATCTCTCCTTGAAACTCTTTCTTTTCTTTCTTTCTTCTTCTTCTTCTTCTTTTTCTTTTTTTACTTTTATTGTGATGAAAACATGCACAACTACACAACAAAACATTTGCCAACATAATAACCTTCATATTTATGGCTAAGGGGCATTGATTACATTTTTCATGTTGTCATGCAGCTCTTTCTTATCTGACACTTTGCTTTAAGAACTGTACCCTTGGTATCCCCAAATAATATCAGCTCTAATTCTTCAACAGAGGGAGTTTGTAGGCTCTTTCACAGTTTTGTGTCCCTGTGCCACAACCTGAAAACTCCCTCTAGACAGGAATTTATGACATCATGAGTCTTACTCTGCTACACTTTTCTCATAGATCACTGACCTTTGTTACATGATGTCCAATATCTTGTAAATTTATGTAGTGTTTTGTTGTTACAGGTAGAAGGATAAATTTATATTTGCAATGAGCAGAATTACCAATCTGAATTTTATCTTAGTATTGAATGAGATAAATCAGAGGCATATGAAGAAAAGTCTGTATTTACCAGATAGCTAAGTCCCTGTGAAAAGTTAATCTAGGGCTTGAGACTGTACAAGTGAAAAAAAGGACAGGTAAAGCAATGAAAACTAAGAAGAGACTTCTTAAACCTTTAAATTGGCAATGAACAAATTGATTATGTACTTATAAATCTTGTTTCACACAAGGGTCAGGACATGCACTGAGTATAATAGAGTATTCTAATAAAAATGGATTTCATAGGAAACTTATAAATCTTATAGAAATAAATATTGGGACATCATGTTTTATCTTTCCCAAAGAGGAAAAATAGACAAGAGAAAATATAGTTGCCATTGAAAATTACCTGAGAGAAATTCCACAAAAGAATTCTGTGAAAACTGTCTACACAGTCGCTCATTTTTTTACTAACGTATTATATGGTATGTTTTAAGAAAAAAAGGAAAATAATTTATTTGAGCAAACATGTGTGACTTTCTTCTCATCCCTATTAGTGCAGTATTATTACCTTAAGCCAATGAATATTTGAGAAGTGACAACATAATTTGTATCAACAATGTGATATTTCCTGTCATATAGTATATGAATTATTGATTCAAAAAACATTGAAAACATTACCTTCAAGCAATTGCTTGCCCAGATTACATGGATCAGTGGTCTTGGCCCATGACCTCATCACCAAGTTTACATTGAGCAACTTCTGGCTGTGCAAGGAAACCCTGTTATCATTCAGACAGGAAGGCTTTGAGATTCTACAGACCTTTTCTTGCAAGTAACAATGAATGTAAAAACCTGTTAAATCTTTAAACTACTTAACACAGAATCTGATTTCCTGAGTCTTGTTCAGGAGTATTTTACTTGCAACAGGTAGGTACTTTCTTGTATAACCTGATTAAAGGCATGTGTTTTAATAATAATTTATTGATATCACAAAGCCAAAGAGATCCAATAATTTTCAAAAGAACTAAAATATGTGCAATATTTTTCTCCTTTTTTTTTTATTTTCCTCATTTGAAGTTTTGTTTTACAAAAGAATATTCTATATTTTTTTTTCACACTTAAGAAGTCTCTGTTATGTCAATGCATAAGTTAAATTATTATAAAAATATAAATTCTGTTACTGCCACATCACTGAAGTTTCATGATAATATTTTTGAGGTGCAACATGATAACATGCCTACATCACAAATGTGATTTTTACCAAAAAATCACATTTTAAAGAAGATCAAAACATTTTAGAAGGAAATAAATACACCCTGTTCTCTCTTATCATCATGATTAACTTCCAAATACTTGATAATTATCTGAAAATCAGCATTATATGAAAATGGAAGTTGAGCACATTAGATCACAAAATGACTACATCGTTACAGAATTGTCAAAACACCGAGAATCATGGCCCAACCAGGCTGACGCATAACCTTAAGCATCACAACCATTGTTACTCTTGTCTGGCAACTCAGCATTTATTATTGCCAGATTTACATCATTAATGCACAAAACATTTGGATTGTAGATTTTTTACTATTTTCAGAAATGTGGAATGTCAGATAATGAGATAGTTGATATATGGAGGTTCCAGTAAAATGATGGAATAGACAGACAAACTACAGAGATCCTCTTCAACAAAGAAAAGGGGAACCAATTAACACAGATACAAAAGATAGTCCTGGAGCCTTTAGCTTTGAAAGAAGTATACAGAAATGGACTAAACTTCAACTAGTAGAAGAAACAGCATGAAAACAGTGAAAAAGAAGACAAAGAGAGCCACAGACAGTCAGCAATCTTGATGGCATGGACAGCTTGGACATTGCCAAGTGGTGTTAGGATCTATGAATTAAAATCAACCATCCTAGCCAGGGGCTTAGAAGGAAAGTTGGACAATCTACTTCCATAGTAAAACTGCCTCAAAAACTCAAGGAGGTTTCACTATGAGTCAGATCCAACTTGATGGCAGTGTGTAGCCAGGGGCAGCATGGAGAACTCCACTGGTGACTGGTGAGTAAAAGTGGAAGCAGCAAAGAGGGAGACATGCTGAGCTGTGGACTTTTGGCTGTCCAAAGGGCGTAGCTTTTTTGAAAAATTTTGTTGTTGGAAAATAACTTCCCTGATATGATGAAAGTTGAGAATATATCTATGCAGAAAGTCCAATGAACTCCAAACAGGACAGACACAAAAAATAAAATCATCAAGACATATCATGATCAAAATCACCAAAACTAAAGACAAGGAAAGAATCCTGAGAGCAGCATGGAAAAACAAAAATTTACCTCTAAAGAACAACTATTAAGACTAACCTCTGATTTCTCAGCAGAAAACATGCAGGCAAGAAGACAAAGGGATGGTGCATATAAAATTCTGAAAGAGAAAAATTTTCAGCAAAGAATTTTTGTGGTAGTTCAGTTTGTATGTCAACTTGGCTGGGCCTGGTTGAGTGGCTGGGAAGCTGGAGTATTTATTCCCCATGATGAGACTGGCAATCAACTCCATGGTGGGATCTACCACAAGCAGCTGAGTAGCTGCCTTTGGGATGTGGTCTGCTTCCTGTGTATAAGGAGAAACCTTAGGGATAGTCTCTAGCTTATGGCACTTTGAACTCTGCATGTATCTGTGTCATTGTTCAGCAGCCTGCCATGCTCTGCTAACCTTGGGATCTAAATTGGACTTGAGTTAATGATCTGCCATGTGGTTTGGTAACATTTGGACTATGCTATTTTATTTGTCACCCTTGGGGCTGTTAGCCTCAGCAGCTAGTAGCTGCCTGAGTGAAGAGATACCTCTAACTTCAGTGGTCCAGGAGCAAGAGGCAGAGCTGAAGCTCAAGGTTGAGGGGCTTTCATACAGCCCCTAGAGTCAGACACTTTGAAGTTGGACTTCTAGCCTCCCAAACTGTAAGAGAATAAACTCCTGTTTTGTCAAGTATACCATTTGTGATATATTCTTGACAGAACAGCACTAGGTAACCAGAACAATTATATACCCAGCAAAATTGTCCCTCAGATATGATGGTGAAGTTAGGAGATTTCCAGATAAGCAAGACTTAAGGGAATTTGTGAAAACCAGAATACCTCATAAGAATTACTAAAGGGAGTCATTTGGACAGAGAACTAATAATAGCAAACAACAACTGACCATTAATGGACAATATGACATAATCCAGAAACCAACCCAATTATGGAAGTATTCAAAGTAAAATAAGCTTACAAGATTGTAAACAGGGAACCAGAGACAAAAATTGGCAAAGGAGGAGAACAACAAAACAGAAAGAGGAAAAAAATAATGTAGTTATGTTGTTGTTATGAGCTGTTGAATCAGACCTGACTCATAGTGACCCCTCCTTGGGTTTCTGAGATAATATCACTACAGAAGTAGATTACCCAACCTTCCTTCCTAGAAGTGGCTGGTGGATTTGAACTGCCAGCCTCTAGTTAGCAGTCAAGTGCCTTAGGCACTACACTACCAGAGCTCCTAATAGAGTTGTAGAACTTCTAAATAGTGAGGAAGTCAAGAGAGTTGCAAGATAGAATGGACTGTTCTAAACTCAAGGAGAAAATGATAAATTACAGGGTACCCTCAAAGAAAAATGATAAACCTTCACATCATGATAAAAAACAGGACAAGCATAAATATTTTAGCACATACTACAACAAAAGCAACAAATGAGAACACTGTTCTCAAAAGAAATGAGCTTAGCGTGGAAAATTATATGGAACAAACAATCTAGGGACACCATGAAAAAACAAATAACAAAATGACAGCAACCAATCCATACTTGTTGATAATTACATTGAATGATGATAGATTAAATATGCTACTCAAGAGATGGAGAGTTGGAGACTGGATGAGAAAACATTACCCATCAATATGCTATCTATAAGAAACACACCTTAAAGCCAAAGACAAAAATAGACTAACAATCAAAGGTTCAAAAAAGATATGTCAAGCAAATGGCAACAAAAAGGAATGGGAGTGGCAATTTTAATTTCTGATCAAATTGACTTTAAGACAAATACCACCATAAGAGACAAAGAAGGACATTATATAATGATAAAAGATTCAATAAAACAAGAAGATATAATTCTAACCATAATTAATATCTGTGGACCCAATGAAAAAGCCCCAAAATACATAAATCTGTCTTTAACAGAACTGAAAAGAGAAATAGATGACTCAACACTCATAGTGTTGTTGTTGTTGCTGTTATTTGCCATCGAGTTGGCAACAGTCATAGTAGGAGACTTTAATACACTACTTTCAATGAAAGATAGAAAAACTGGAAAGAAACT
>NW_006922521.1:485471-491747 GCF_000298275.1 Orycteropus afer afer | reverse complement strand
GGGTCGCTATGAGTCGAAACGACTCGACGGCACTTAACAACAACAACAACAACCTTGATCATTGATACGTAGCCTGAATATTGTGAAAATGTCAATACTACCTAAAGCAATCTATACAGTTAATGCAATCCCAATCCAGATTTCAACAATTTTTTAAGGACATGGAAGAATTAATTACTAATTTCATATAGAAAGGAAAGAGACCTCAAATAAGCAGAGTACTTCTCAAGAAGAAGAACAAAGTGGGAGGTCTCCCACTCCCAGATCTTAAGAACTGCTATACATCCACAGAAGTCAAAACAGCATAGTATTAATACAATGACAGACAGATAGACCAATGGAACAGAATCGAAAGTCAAGATATAGACCCATTCATCTGTGGACAACTGATTTTTGACAAAGATCCAAAACCCATTAAATGGGGAAGAGTCAGCCTCTTTAACAAATGGTGCTGACAAAACTGGATATCCACCTGTATAAAAATGAAACAAGACCCACACTTCATCACATACACAAAAACAAACTCAAGCTGGATCAAAGACTTAAGTGTAAAAGCCAAAACTATAAAATTCATCAAAAATAAAATAGGGACAAATCTGGGAGCCCTAATTTATGGCCAAATAGACTATCAAGCATAACCCAGAATGTGCAGGCTATAGAAGAGAAGCTAGATGACTGGGACCTCTTAAAAATTAAATTCTTATGAGCATTGAAAGACTGTCAAAAGGGTAAAAAGAGGACCTATAGATTGGGAGAAAATATTTGCTTTTGACATGTCTGATAAAGGACTTATCTCCAAAATCTATAGAAAACATCAACACCTCAACACCAAAAAGACAAATAACCCAATTCACAAATGGGCAAAAGACTTGAACAGACACTTTACGAAAGAAGATACATAGGCATCCAACAAATCCATGAGAAATTGCTCATGATCATTAATCATTAGTGAGATGCAAATCAAAACAATGATGAAAGATCATTTCACCCCAGCAATAATAGCAAAGTTCAATAAGTCAGAAAATAACAAATGCTGGCAAGGTTAAGGAGAGAGTGGAACTCTTGTGCTGTGCTGGTGGGGTTGTAAAATGGTACAACTATTGTGGCAAACGGTATGGCATCTCCTTAAAAAAACTGAAAATAGAAGTACCATTTGACCCAGTAAATCCATTACCAGGAATATATCCTAAAGAGGTGAGAGATAGCTCACAAACAGACATATGTACAATTATGTTCATTGCAGCACAATTCTCTATATCAAAGAGATGGAAGCAACTTAAATGCCCATCAATGGATGAGTAGATAATCAAATGATGGAATACTATGCTACATTAAAGAAAAGTGAGGAATATGTGAATCATCTCACAACATGGATGAACCTGAAGGACATTATGCTAAGTGAAGTAAGTCAATCACAGAAAGACAAGTACTGTATGAGCCCATTACTGTAAAAAGACAAAGAAGGGCTTGCTTGGGAAAGGGAACTCACTTAGTAGGTTACCAGGATGGGGAGGAAAAAGTAGGGGTTAATTTTGAGCTAGTTGGGGCCTACATGTGGGTAGGGAGAGGGATATATGAGAAGGATCTCGAACCACCATGAAAACATTAGGATGTGGGAGGATACACAATTGTGCACATAAGAGATAGACGACAGATGCTAATACCAACCAATGTGTCCTCAATACTGCATTGCCATCAACACCAAACACCAAGCTACAGATAAACACATAAACACATGAGATGAACAGATGGAGGTCAGTAAAGATAAGTATACTCGACACCAAGGATAGAATCAGCTGAGGCTAATCTTGCACAGGTACCAGTGGTTCAAAATACCTGCTGTTCTTATAGAAACAATAGAAGACAGATACAGAGTAATCCCTCATAGACAACCAGACACTATGTGAGAGAGAGACAATAGATCTACCATCTCAGGACCATAGTACTGGGGGACACCAGACAAAATTGGCATAACAAAATATAACAAAAAGCATAATAAAAAAAGCATAACAAAAAGCCTTACTCTACCTCCAACATTGGTGAATGGCAAATGGGGTCTTAAAATCTTTCAAGAGGCCATCTAAGATGTAGCTAATGGTCTTGTGGCATCAGAAGTGAAGAAGAATAAAACAACAACAACAACAAAATTTGCATTTATAAGCAATCAGCCATAGGACAGGATGTCCCTTGAGACCAGAAGAATTAGATGGTGCCCGGCTACCAATGGCAAACACTCAGAAAAGGATCGAATCTGGAGATCCTGGATAGAATGGGAGGGAAAACATGGAACAAAATCCAAAAGTTCCATAATGACCAGAAATACTGTGCCAATGATATCTGGTAAGACCCCCAATACTATGCCCCTGAAATACATTCTGCTCCTGGAATAAAACTCACCCCCAGGGGCTGGCTCTCAGACAATAGTTAACAAGATGTACACACAGACCACTTAACCCAAGATAATGAACCCACAAACTCTGTAGTAATACATTTCTTAGAGCAATAGACCATTGGACACCAGAGGACCAACATTCAAATTGAGAAAATGCAGGACAAACAGGAATGGATAATTATAAGAGGCACAGTGGGAGTATGACAAGGTAGAGAGGGGAGGAGACTGGGTTAGGGTTGGACATGGTAAATGAAGAATGAAACTAAATGAAAGCATTATGTTGAATGTAAAACAATCTCTTAAAATAAAATAAAATAAATGAAATGAATTGGGCGATGTCACAACAGAACCAACTGAAATAAAAAAAGATAATATCAAGAACCTATAAGAACTGTACTCCAACGAATTTGGAAATCTAGAAGAAAAGAGAGAAGTTTTCTAGAAATTAAATTACTTATGTAAACTAACACAGATTGAAGTGGAAAAGATGAACAGACCCATGAAAAAGAAGAAATTGAACAGATCATAAAAAAAAAAATAAACAACAAAAAAAGTCCTAGCCCACATGGTTTCACTAGAGAATCCTACCAAACTTTCAGAGAACTGTCATCAATCTTACTCACAATATTACATAACATAGAAAAGGATGGAATCCTCCCAAATTCATTTTATGAAGCAAGCATAACCTTGATACCAAAAGCAGGCAAAGATATCATTAAAAAGAAAAACTACAGACCTATATATCTCGTGAGGGTACATACAAAAACTTCAACAAAATCTTAGCCAATAGACTCAAACAACATATCAAAAAAATAATACATTATGACCAAATGAGGTTCGTATCAGGTATGCAAGGATGGTTCAACATTAGAAAAACAATTAGTGTCTTCAATCACACGAATAAAACAAAGGAAAAGAACCACATGATCATATCAATCAATGCAGAAAAGGCATTTAATAAAATCTGACACCCATTTTTAATAATAATAATAATAAAAACTCTTAGCAAAATAGGAATAGAAGGGACATTCCTCAATGGAATAAAGAGCCTATATGCAAAACCTACAGCCAACATTCTCCTCAATGGAGACTGAAACCATTCCCCTTGCAAAGTGGATCCAGACAAGAATGTCCCCTATCACCTCTTCTATTCATCACTGTATTGGAAGTCCTAGCCAGGGCAATAAGGCAGGAAAGGGAAATCAAAGGCATCCATGTTGGTAAGAATGAAGTCAAACTATCCCTATTTGCTGATGACATGATCCTATACCCAGAAAACCCAGGAGACTCAGTAAAATATCTACTGGAACTAATTGAGAGATTTAGTATCATGGCAGGATACAAGATCAACATCTAAAAATCAGTTGGATTCCTCTATATCAGAAAAGAGATTGATGAAAAAGAAATAAGGAAATCAATATAATTTACACTAGCTATCAAAATAATAAATACTTGGGAATATATCTTACCAGGGACACAAAAGACCTGTACAAAGAAAACTATAAAAGATTACTTCAAGAAACAATAGGAGATCTACATGAATGGAAGAACAGACCATGTTTGTGGATAGGAAGATTGAACATTGTGAAAATGTCAATTCTACCCAAAGCAATTTATACATTCAATGCAATCCCAATCAAGATCCCATCAACATTCATTAAGGACATGGAAAAACCAAGCACTAACTTTATATGGAAAGGATAGAGACCTCGGAATAGCAAAGCATTATTGTACAAGAAGAACAAAGTAGGTCTCACACTCTCGGATCTTAAAACCTACCTTACAGCCACAGTAGTCAAAGCTGCCTGGTATTGGTACAATGGCAGACACATAGAACAATAGAATAGAATTGAGAATGCAGTAATAGATCCATTGACCTATGGTCAGCTGATCTTTGACAAAGGGCCAAAATCCATTAAATGGGAAAGAGACTGTTTCACAAATGGTGCAGGCAAAATTGAATAACCATTTGCAGAAAAATGAAACAAGATTTATACCTCATGCCATATAGAAAATCTAACTCCAGATGGATTAAAGCTTAAATGTGAAACCTAAAACTAGATTTAACTCAAGGAAAAACTAGGGGCAAATTTGCTCTGGTAGCTCAGTACCTAAGACACTTGACTGCTAATCAGAAGGCTGGCAGTTCAAAACCACCAGCCATTCCTCAGAAGGAACGTTGGGAAATCTACTTCTGTAGTGATGACACCTCAGAAAACCAAGAACGGGTCTCTATGAGTCAGTCTGACTCAACAGCATATAACAACAACAACTACAATATATGGCATAGATAATCAAGCAGAACCCAAAATGCACAAACAGCAGAAGAGAAACTAGATGAATGGGACCTTCCAAAAATTAAATTTTTATGTTCTTCCAAAGACTTCTCCAAAAGAGTCAAAAGAGAACCTACAAATTCAGAAAAAAATATTCAGCAATGACATATCTGACAAGGGACTTATATCTAGAATTTATAGAAAACCCTAACACCTCAACAGCAAAAACGCAAATAATCCAATTAAAAATGGGCAGAAGACATGAATAGACACTTCACCAAAGAGGTCACTCAGGCAGCCAACAAACACATGAAGAAATGTTCACGATCATTAGCCATTGTTATGTGCCGTCAAGTCAGCCTTGACTCATAACGACCCCTCCTTGGGTTTCCGAGGTGGTATCACTACGGAAGTAGATTGCCCAACCTGCCTTCTGAGAAGTGGGAGGTGGGTTTGAACCGCCAGCTTTCTGGTTAGCAATCAGATGCCTTAGTCACTATGCTACCAGATCTCCTAATTAACCATTAGAGAGATGCAGATCAAAACAACAATGAGATACCATCTTGCCCCAGCACCAGAAGCAAAGTTCAACAAAATAGAAAATAGCAAATGCTGGCAAGCATGTAAAGAATGTGGAACTCATTCACTGCTGGTGGGAGTGTCAAATGATACAACCACTGTGGAAAGCAGTATGGCGATTCCTTCAAAAGTTGGAATTAGAAATACCACTTGAGACAGCAAATCCTTTACTAGGTATATATCCTAAAGAAGTGAGAGCCAGGACAAAAACAAATAGATGCACACTCATGTTCATCGCAGCACTATTTACAATAGCCAAAAGATGGAAATAACCTAGGTGCCCATCAACAGAAGAATGAATACCCGAATTATGGTACATACATAGTGCGATCTATGCAAAACTAAAGACTAATGTAGCATCTGCAAAGCACCACATAACTTGGATGAACTTGGAGGACATTGTGCTGAGTGGAATAAGTCAATCACAGAAGGACAAATATTGTATTAGTCCATTATTGTAAAAAGTCAAGAAAAGGTTTCCATATGGAAGGAAATTTTCTTTGTTGGTTACCTGGGGTGGGAGAAGAGGGGAGGGAACACGCTAGATAGGTATAGACAAGTATTGATTTGCGTAAAGGAAGGACAATGTACCAAATGTGAGTGATCAGCATGGTGGCATTGAGGAACAGGAAGACAGAGAGGTTCATGGGAGGTACAGACAACAAAGATGAACTCTTTGCACATACATTACTGCATTGTCAGTGATGGCAAACATTGCTTTATGGGTGGATAGATGGGTTGACAGCCTGAAGGATCAGGTATGTATAGGCAGGCAGGAGTGTGCTCATGACCAAGTATAAGGTTGGCAGGCAATGTTTCTCCTTGTTTATTTGTATGTTCTGTAAGAATTCCCAGGTATACTAGAGCTGACAAGGGACAACATTGTAGTCACAGCAAGGTGCCTAGAGGGAGCAAGTAGTTAGATCTGTGGGCTTGGGACCATGGTCACAGGGGACATCTAGCTCAATTGGAATGACATACTACACAAAGACATTGCTCCACATCCTGCTTTGGCAAGTAGCGGCTGGG
>NW_006922521.1:482088-484441 GCF_000298275.1 Orycteropus afer afer | reverse complement strand
AAAGCCAATTACTATAATGAAATGTTCCAAAACTTGGAGTTAGAAAACCAAAAGGGAAGAATACACTTGGCATTTATCAAGCTGAAATAACTGAGGAAATATTTTAATATTCAAATTATAATATTGGAAGATTCCATCACAATATGTTGAATGATGCAGGACAAATCAAAAGAAGATGGATTGAATACACAGAGCCACTGTACCAAAAAGAATTGGTCAATGTTCATCCATTTCAGGAGGTGGCATATGATCAAAAAACAGTGGTATTGAAGGAAGAAGTTGAAGCTGCACTGAAGGAATTGGCTAGTTACAAGGCTCCAGGAATTGACAGAATTCCCATTAAGATGTTTCAATGAATGTATGTCCTGTAGAAGGCACTCACTCAATTATGCCTAGAGATTTGGAATAGAGCTACCTGGCCAACTGACTGGAAGATATCCATATTTGAACCCATTCCAAAAAAAAGTGATCTCACAGAACGTGGAATTATAATTAATATTGTATGTAAGTAAAATTTTACTGAAGATAATTCAAAAATATTTGCAGCAGTATATTGACAGAGAACTTCCCGAAATGCAAGGTGGCTTAAGAAGAGAATGTGAAACAAGGTATCTGCTGATCTCAGATGGATCTTGGCTGAAAGCAAAGAATACCAGAAAGTTGTTTACTTATGTTTTATTGACTATGCAAAGACATTCTATTGTGTGTATCATGACAAATTGTGGAAAATTTTGAGAAGAATGGGAATTCCAGAACACTTAATTGTACTCATAAAGAAACTGTACATAGACCAAGACCATGAGACTGTTGTTCAAACAGAACAAGGGGATATTGCAAGGTTTAAAATCAGGTAGGGATTAACAAGGTTGTATCCTTTCACTATACCTATTCAATCTGTATCTTGAGCAAATAATTTGACAAGCTGGACTCCATGAAGAAGAGTGTGGCATCAGGATTGGAGGAAGACTCATTAACAACCTGTGGTACTCTGATGACATAAATTTGCTTGCTGAAAGGGAGGATGATGTGAAGTATTTACTGATGAAGATTGAAGACTACAGTCTGCAGTATGGATTACACCTCAATACAAAGAAAACGAAAGTTCTCACAACTGGCCCAATTAGCAGCATCATGATAAATGGAGAAAAGACTGAAGCTGTCAAAACTTCATATCACTTGGTTCTACAATAAACACCAATGGAAACAGCAGTCAAGATATCAGACGATGTATAGCTTTGGGCAAATCTTCTCCAGAAAGATCTCTTTCAAGTGCTGAAAAGCAAGGATAGCTCTTTGACGACTAAGGTGCACCTGACATAAGCCATAGTATTGTCAGTCATCTCATATGCACATGACAGCTGGACAATGAATAAGGAAGATCAAAGAAAAGTCAATGTTTTTGAGTTGTGGTGTTGTTGAAGAATATTAAAAGTACCATGGACTGCTAAAGGATCTAACAAATCTGTCCTGGAAGAAATGCAGTCAGAAAGCTCCTTGGAAGAGAGAATGGCCAGACTCTGTCTTACCTATTTTGGTCATGTTAAATGAAGGGATCAGGAGCTCTGGTGGCATAGTGCCTGAGGCACTTTACTGCTAACCAGAAAGTTGGTGGTTCAAACTCACCATCCACTCCTAGGAAGGAAGATGGGGCATTCTACTTCCATAGAGATACAGCCATGGAAACTCAAGGAGGGGTCACTATGGGTGGGAGATGATTCCACTGCACATGACAACAATGAAGGGCCCATTCCCTGAAGAAGGATATCATGCTTGATAAAGTGAAAGAAAAAGGGGAAGGCCCTAAACAAGATAGATTGACACAGTGACTACAACTATGGGCTTAGGTATTGCAAGCATTGTGAGGCTGGCCCAGGACTGGGCAGTGTTTTGTTCTGTTGTACATAGGATCACTAAGAATTGAGGAGAACTCTACAGCACCTACCAACACCAACACCAACAACAACACTACCAGTGTATGAGAATCACAATCTCTCCATATTCTTACCAACATTTATTATTTTCTGTCTTGTTGAACTTTGCCATTAGTGATGGGGTGAGGTAGTATCTCATTGTTGTTTTTGATTTGGCTAATAAAGGAGCTCTGGTGTTGCAGTGCCTAAGGCATGTCTGTTAACCAGAAGGAGGTTGGTTGATTGTTCAAACCCACCACCCACTTCATGGAAAGAAGATGGGACAGTTGATTGTTCAAACCCACCACCCACTACATAGAAGGAAGATAGGGCAATCTACTTCCATGAAGATTTACCACCTTGGTAACTTATTGGAGGTCACTGGGAGTTGGAATTGACTTGACAGTGTTAGGTTTATATATATATATATATATATATATATA
>NW_006922521.1:480271-480878 GCF_000298275.1 Orycteropus afer afer | reverse complement strand
AAAGGTTATGGCCAAACAAAACCCTATGAGGCAGTTCTATTCTGTAGCACATGGAATCATCCTGAGTTGGAATACACTTGGTAGCAATGAGTTATATGTTATCCCAAACCACCAGGTGAGGTTGTAGTTCTTGTCATGCTGCTATTTACTAAGGATTGTCCCCATCCCTCTTTCTATCATCAACATTGTCATTATATTCATATGATATATGTGTAATCTAGCCTTTCAGTCCCATGATGTGTGTCTGCTTTCTAGATCTACTCCAGGCACTGACTTCCTCAGTCTGGGTTTTACTGAACACCAGGCTTGAGACAACAGCATATGTGCATATAGTTTATTTAGAAATTATATCATATTTCTAAGTAAGATGCAAAGGCAGTAACACAGAGAAGAGAATATTATTAAATGTGTTACTGTTACCTGTTATTTGAAAAATTTCCTAGGTGACCCAAATGGTTTGTGCTTGACTGCTAACCTAAAGGTTGATAATTCAACCCACTCAGAGACATAATAGCAGAAAAGGCCTGGTGACTGCTTTCATTAAGATCATAGCCAAGAAAACTCTATGGAACAGTTCTACTCTGTAACACATTGGGTCAGTATGAGT
>NW_006922521.1:478822-479580 GCF_000298275.1 Orycteropus afer afer | reverse complement strand
GTTGGACAATCTACTTGCATAGTGATATTGCCTCGGAAACCCAAGGAAGGGTCACTATGAGTCAGGTCTGACTTGACGGCACATAACAACAATATTCATAAAGAACTCTTGTTTGGTCTCCACCACATCCCCTTAAGTTGGTTATATTTTATTAATACTTTAATTTTATAAACAAGACACTAATTCTTCAAGAAAGGTAAATGACATATATATAGCTAAATTGTAATTTTTTGTGTAACCAAGATGTAAAAGATTATTGCATTAGTTTTCAATGAAATCTAATATTATATTTTACAAAAGTAAAAAAATAAATGAATAAAATAATCTATCACCATTGGAAATCGATATTAATTGTACAGAGGAGAAAAAATAAATAAATAGAGTACCTCTGTGATTTAGTTTTCTCACTTGTGTATGGGGATATGGAAAATGAGGAAACTTCATTAGATGATCTCTCTAATCCAGTTCAGCACAAATATTCTCTATTTCTAAGTACATCTGACATTATTATTAAAAGTACTCTCTTCTTTCTAACATTAACCCTTATTAATAAATTAGTCATCCATACTGAGACATGAGAGTATAGTTGAAGCTCTTTTGGATGGAAATACTAGAAACTTACTCTAATTAGTTTAACCATGCAAAATCTAATGAGAAGAAGCAGAATTAAACTTCATCAGGAAATTAAATAGAAATTCTTAGTAAGAACTTGAGATTGTGTTCTGTTAATTCTGAGCCTCATATTCTTTTTGCTCTGC
>NW_006922521.1:469142-470273 GCF_000298275.1 Orycteropus afer afer | reverse complement strand
ATGTATATAAAGTATATATATAGAAAATAAAAGAAAATAAAAATTACTTGCTAAAACATAATAATAAGAAAGGCATTTTATAATGCATATTCAAATACTTGGTATCACTCATTGGCATAACACTTCTTTTTGACTTTCAAAGCATGGCCACATATGCAGTCTGAATACCTAATTGGAAGAACACAAAGAAAAAGTGAGTGCAAACCAGGAAGCTGAGGTCAGAAAGGGGGAATTGTCACATGGTTAGATATATGGTTGGAGTTTATAATCTGATCTTTATCTTCTAAGTAAAACTGCAGACAACTGCCATTTTATGTGGTAATGATTTTATTGTCTATTATTAAGATCATGAAAATTGTAAAAGGAAATGCACAAACATACACATGCATATACACACAAAAATGCCTTAAAAAGTGACTGTCATTTGATGATAGGAGGCCATGTCACTGTTCTTACATAATGCATCATTGTTATTTTAGAAGAAAATATAATCATTATCTCATGACAGTCATCTCACTTTCTTCTTAAACTCAACAATTTATTGTTAAAAAAAAGTTACAAACATTTTCTTTTTTTTCCCAGAATTTTTCAGAATAAGAATAATTCTCAATTAAAGAGTTGACATTATTTTCTTGATAGGCAAGTAATTTATGGCTATTAATGAATTTATTTTTAATACTTTCTTACTAATAGGAGCTCTGGTGTCATTGTGCCTAAGGCATTTGACTGCTAAATATAACAGATGCAAGACTAAATTCAAGAAATTCTCCCCGCTCCCCTCTAATTTTCTAATTTTTGGCTACTGATCTTTATATCTCTGCAAAGAGTTGAATAAATTGTTACATCAAGTCTACAAAAGTAGCAAGTAAAAAACTAGGATTTCTAAAATTAAGCAATTTTTTTAAAAGAAGACAAGGAAAATGATGAACATTCTTCATAAAGAGACTGGGCTAAATTCTCAAGTTCTATTTACTGTGTATTAAATATTAAGGAATCTCAGACTGAGTGTTAAGAAAAAAGATTGGCTCAAAACCACCAGCCAATCCTCAGAAGGAAAATTGGGCAATCTACTTCCATAGATATACCACCTCAGAAACCCAAGAAGGAGTTGTTATAAGCTGGACCTAACTC
>NW_006922521.1:464800-468324 GCF_000298275.1 Orycteropus afer afer | reverse complement strand
GAAGGAAGGTTGGGTACACTACTTCCATAGTGTTATTGTCTTGGAAACCCAAGGAGGGGTTGCTATGAGTAGCACCTGACTCAACAGCAATGAGAGTTCGTTTTTTAAGGAAGAGTAGTTAACTACAATTATTCAAATCTATTCATCAACAACCAAAGCCAAAAATGAGGAAATTGAAGGTTTCCACCAACTTCTGCAGCCTGAAATTTACCAAACATGCAATCAAGATATGTTGATTATCACTAGTGAATGGAATACAAAAGTTGGAAACAAAGAAGAGTTCCTGGTAGTTGGAAAATAAGAGTTTGGTGATAGAAATAATGCTGGAGATCGCATGATAGAATTTTGTAAGACCAATGACTTACTCATTGCAAACACTATTTATCAACAACATAAGCAATGGCTATACATGTAACCCCCATTTGCTGACAAAGCACGATGCAAATTGAGGAGCAACAGCTGCAAATATTCATTAATAATCAGAACATGGAATGTACGAAGTATGAATCTAGAAAAATTAGAAGTTGTTAAAAAAGAAATGGAGCACATAAAGATTGATATCCTAGGCATTAGTGAGCTGAAATGGACTGATTTTAGCCATTTTGAACCAGACCAACATGTGATCTTCTATGCTGGGAATTACAATTTGAAGAGGAATGGTATGGCGTTCATCATCACAAAGGATGTTTCAAGATCTGTTCTGAAGCACAATGCTGTCAGTGATAGGAAAACATCCATATGCCTACAAGGAAGATCAGTTAATATGACTATTATTCAAAGTTATGCACCAAACACCAAAGCCAAAGATTAAAATAAATATTTTTTATCAGCTTCTGCAGTCTGAAATTGACTGAACATGTAATCAGGATGTGTTAATTATCACTGGTGACTGGAATACAAAAGTTGGAAACAAAGAAAAATCACAGTAGTTGGAAAATTGGGCCTTGTTGACAGAAATGATGCTGGAAATCACATGTTAGAATTTTGCAAGACCAATGACTTATTCACTGCAAATGTTTTTTTCAACAACACAAACGGGGGCTATGCATGTGAACTTCACCAGATAGAATACACAGGAATCAGATTGACTACATCTGTGGCAAGAGGAGATGGAAAAGCTCAATATCTTCAGCCAAAATCAGGCAAGGAGCTGATTGTGGAACAGACCATCAACTGCTCACATGCAAGTCCAACTTGAAGTTAAAGACAGCTAAAACAAATCCAAGAGATCCAAAATATGATCTTGAATATATCCCTCCTCAATTTAGAGACCAACTAAAGAATAGATTTGATGCATTGAACAGCAATGACTGAAAACCAGAGGCATTATGGGATAACATCAAGAACATCATACATGAAGAAAGCAAGAGGTCACTAAAAAGATGAAAAAAGAAGAAAAGACCAAAAGGGATGACAGAAGAGACTCTAAAACTTGACCTTGAGTGGAGAGTAAGTAAAGCAAATGGAAGAAATGACAAGACCAAAGAGTTGAACAGAAGATTTCAAAGAGCAGCTTGAGCAGACAAAGCCAATTACTATAGTGAAATGTGCAAAGACTTGGAGTTAGAAAACCAAAAGGGAAGAACATGCTCAGCATTTCTCAAGCTGAAAGAACTGAAGAAAAAAAAATAAATAAATAAGCCTCGAGTTGCAATATAGAAACATTCTATGGACAAACTATTGAATGATGCAGGAAGCATCAAAAGAAGATGGAAGGAATACAGAGTCACTGTACCAAAAATAACTGGTAGATCTTCATCTACTTCAGGAGGTGCCATATGATCAAGAATCAATGGCATGAAAGAAGAAGTTGAAATTTCACTGAAGGAATTGGCAAATAACAAGGCTCCAGGAATTGACAGAATACTCATTGAGCTGTTTCAACACACAGATGTCCCATTGGAGGCATTCACTCAGTTATGCCAAGAGATTTGGAGGAGAGCTACCTGGCCAACTGACTGGAAGAGATCCATATTTGTGCCCATTCCAAAGAAAGGTGATCCCACAGAATGTGGAAATTATCGAACAATATCATTAATATTGCACGCAAGTAAGATCTTACTGAAGATAATTAAAAAACGATTACAGCAGTATGTTGACAGAGAACTTCTGGAGGTGCAAGCTGGATTCAGAAGAGGACATGGAACAAGGTATATCATAGCTGCTATCAGATGGATCCTGGCTCAAAATAAAGAAACCAGAAAGATATTTAGTTGTATTTTATTGACTATGCAAAGGCATTTGATTGTGTGGATCATGACAAATTCTGGATGGCATTAAGAATGAGAATTCCAGAACACTTGATTGTGCTCATGAGGAACCTGTACATTGACCAAGAGGCTGTTGTTTGAACAGCACAATGGAACATTATATGGCTTAAATCAAGAAGGGAATGTGTCAGGGTTGTATCATTTCCCCATACTTATTCAATCTGTATGCTGAGCAGATAAACCAAGAAGCTGGACTATATGAATAAGAATGTGGCATCAAGTTTGGAGGAAGAATTATTAACAACCTGAGATACGCTGATGACACAACTTCACTTGCTGAAAGTGAGGATCACTCGAGGCACCTACTGATGAAGATTGAAGAATACAGTCTGCAGCATGGATTACATCTCAATATAAAGAAAACAAAAATCCTCACAAGTGGATCTATAAGCAGCATTATGATAAATGGAGAAAATATTGAAGTTGTCAAAGACTTCACTTTACTTGGTTCTACACTCAATGCCAATGGCAACAGCAGTCAGGACATTAGATGACAGATAGCACAGGGCAAGTTGGCTTCAGGGGACATCTTTCAAGTGCTGAGGAGCAAGGTTGTCTCCTTGAGGACTAAAGTGAGCCTGACACAAGCCATATTTTCAATCACCTTATATGCATGAGAGAGCTGGACAATGAATAAGGAAGACCAAAGAAGAATTGATTCTTTGAGCTGTGGTACTGGCAAAGAATGCTGAAAGTACCATGTGTGGAATGCTAAAAGAACTCAGATCAGTCCTGGAGGAAGTGTAACCAGAATGCTGCTTGGGAACAGGAATGGCCAGGCTTTATCTCACCTACTTTGGTCATGTTGTCAGAAGGGACCATTCCCTAGAGTAGGACATCATGCTTGGTAAAGTGGAGGGTTGACGAAGGAGGAGAAGGCCCTCAACAAGGTGGATTGACATAGTGGCTGTTACAATGGGCTCAAGCATAGCAAGGATCATTGAGCTGGCACGGGATCGGGCAGTGTTTCGTTCTGTTGTGCATAGGGTCGCTATGAGTTGGGCATGACTTGATGGCACCTAAAAACAACAATACATGTGGACTTCACCAGATGGAATACACAAGAATCAGATTGACTATATCTGTGGCAAGAGGCAATGGAGAAATTCAATATCTTCATTCAAAACAAGGCCAGGGGCTAATTGTGGACTACACCATCAACTGCTTATATGCAAGTTCAAGTTGAAGTTGAAGACAATTACAAGAAGGGCATGAAAGCCAAAATATGATCTTAACTACATACTTCCTAAATTT
>NW_006922521.1:449502-463770 GCF_000298275.1 Orycteropus afer afer | reverse complement strand
TTGACTATGCAAAAGCATTTGACTGTGTGGATCATAACAAATTATGAATAACTTTGAGAAGAATGTGCATTCCAGAACAACTGATTCTACTCATGAGGAACCAATCCATAGATCAGGAAACTGTTGTTCAAACAGAACAAGGGGATACTGAATGGTTCAAAATCAAGAATGGAATGTGTCAAGGTTGTACTTTTCACCATACTTATTCAACTTGTATGCTGAGCAAATAACCCGAGTAGCTGAATTATATGAAGAGGAACATGGCATCAGGATTGGCGGAAGACTCACTAACAATGTGTGATATGCAGATGACACCACTTTACTTGCTGAAAGTGGAGATGACTTAAAGCACTTACTGATGAAGATTAAATACTACAATCTGCAGTATGGATTGCACTTCAGTATAGAGAGAACAAAAATCCCCACAATGGTCCAATAAACAGCTTCACAGTAAATAGAGAAAAGTTTAAAGTTGTCAAGGATTTCATATTACTTGGCTCTACAATCAATACCAATGGAAGGAAAAATCAAGGCATCAGATGACGTGTTGTATTCGGCAAGTCTGCTTCAAGAGATCTCTTTCAAATGCTGAAGCACAAAGATATCTCCTTGAAGACTAAGGTGCACCTAACTCAATCCATGGTATTTCAATCACCTCTTATGCAACTGAGAACTGGACAATGAATAAGGAAGATCAAAGAAGAGTTTATGCTTTTTAGATGTGATATTGGAGAGGAGGCTAAGAGTACTATGGTCTGCTGTAAGGATTAACAAATCTGTTCTGGGAGGTGTGCAGCCAGAATGCTCCTTGGAAGTAAGAATGTCCAGACTTTGTCTCACTACTTTGGTCATCTTATCAGAAGGAATCATTCCCTGGAGAAGGGTATCATGCTTGGTAAAGTGAAAGGTCAACGTAGAAGGTGAAGGCCCTCAACGAGATGGACTGACACAGTGGCTGCAATGACAGTCTCAAGTATAGCAAGGATCATAAGGCTGGCACAGGACCAGACACTGTTTCATTCTATTGTGCATAGGGTTGCTATGAGTTGGAGAAAATGTGACAGCATCTAGTAAAAACAACAACAAAAAATTTAATCATGTGAATTGTACAAAGCAATATTTAAAAAAGGAATCAGTGGATTTTAGCTGTATAGGAAAGTCATTTTTTGCTTAAAACTATTTTAAGGACAAGTTAATACGTTATAGCAAAAGTGGGAGCTCTGGTAACATAGTGGCTAAGGCACTTGACTGCTAACCAGAAGGCTGGCGGTTCAAACCCACCAGCCACTCCTGGGAAGGTAAGTTGGGCAATCCTACTTCTGTAATGATACTGTTTCGGAAACCCAAGGAGGGGTCGCTATGAGTCGGGGCCGACTCACGGCAAATAACAACAACAACAACAGGAAAGTTGTTAGTATGGAATACATCTATGAAATATCTTTACTTACTTACAAAATTTGAATAGTTTATTGAGGGTTGTTGTGGGAATTTTCTATGGAGGTTAAAACTTCCTCCTGAATATGTAGTAACAATCCAGAAAAACTTTCCCTGAGGTATAGGCAAAGACATGGATGTTTATTCAGGGCAGAAACAAAGAGAATCAAGAGAGAATGAATTTAAAAGATAAAAGAAAGCAGGCTTCCAAACATTGCTAGCGATTTAGTGTCCAGCAGCGGCAGGCCAGAGTGGGTCCAAGATGACCACTAACCTCCTCCCACCTTGCAAGGATACTTTATCTGAGTTTGTGGAATTAGAGATGGGAGCTACGTGACTGGAAACGGAGGGATACCTGACTGGCTACAGACTTGGTGGCACTGGGTCCCAATCAGCAGCAAGCCCTTGATCACCACCTGTGAGTGCTCTGATAAGACACTACTGGTTAGCAAGCTTTATTGCTTAAAACTATTTTAAGGACAAGTTAATACGTTACAGCAAAAGTGGTTAATACCTGATGGGAGGAGCAGGGGAATACGTGAGGAGAAGGGAGGAGGGAAATAGCTGGTAGTTCTTACAAGCATGGCTAAACAAGATGGGATCTGAGAACCATTTTGGGGGATTGCAGTTACTGACCATTCAGGGGTTTTCTTCACATGTCTGGTAAATATTTAAAAACTGATTTTACTTTGTTACATCAAACAAGGAAAAAAAGCACAACAGTTCCCCCCCTACCCGAATCTGGACTTCTATTTAAATGCTCAGATAACCCTTAAACTAACCAGAAAATCCAAAGTATATCTTGTCTTATTATTCACTAAGTTTAGTTTTACTTGTGCAATTTGAATGATCAAATTAATATTAGTAGTAGCACCAGGCTCTGGAGTTTAAAAACTAAATTAAAAATTTATAGAGAATAGCCAAAAAAGAAATAATGGCACTAAAGACAATCTTCCTTAATATCCTACTCCTTACTGTGAAACGGCATTTTCTTGGCCTGGCTTCTCTTAGGAGCACTAGTGGTAGTGATTAAGTGCTCAGCTGCTAACTGACAGGTCATCAGTTTGAACCCACCAGCCCTTTTGCAGAAAATGTTGTGGCAGTCTGCTTTTGTAAAGATTGTTGTTGTTATTGTTGTTATGTGCCATCAAGTAGGACCTGACTCATAGCAACCCCTCCTTGGGTTGCCGAGGCAGTATCACTAAGAAGTAGATTGCCAAACTTCCTTCCGAGGAGTGGCTGGTGGGTTTGAACTACCAACCTTCTGGTTAGCAGTCAAGTGCTTTAGGTACTATGCTACCAGAGCTCCCTTTGTAGTTCTGAGATAATAAAAAAAAAAATCACATTTTGTATCCCATTCAATTCGGAGGGAACTTAGCATAGTCAAAAGATACCAGTAACAATGTACCTATTGATTACTAACTACATCTATCACCAAGGGAAAGACTAAAGGACTACAACAACAACAAAAAACACTCATCGCCATCGAAAAGATTCTGATTCATGTGGACCTTACAGGACAGGGTAGAATGCTCAATAGGGTTTCCAAGGATGTAATCTTTACTCTCTCTCTCTCTGTAAAGATATGTTCATTCTTTTGGTAGTCCAAAGCACTTCCACTGTTTTTCTGCAACACCACAACTCAAAAGCATCAACTGTTGTTGTTGTTGTTGTTATATGCCTTAGAGTCAGACCCGACCCATAGCTACCTCTCCTTGGGGTTGCCAGGCCGTATCATTATGGAAGTAGATTGCCCAAGCTTCCTTCCGAGGAGTGGCTGGTGGGTTTTAACTGCCAGTCTTCTGGTTAGCAATCAAGTGCCTTAGACACTATTCATTGTCAGCTTTCACATGCATATGTGCTACTGAGAATACCATACCTTGGGTTAGCCACACCTTGTTGTTGTTGTTATGTGCCCTCGAGTTGGACCCAACTCATAGTGAACCCTCCTTGAGTTGCCGAGGCAGTATCACTATGGAAGTAGATTGCCCAACCTTCTTCAAAAAGCCTCTTCAGAGGTTTAAAAAGTTCTTTTGCAGCCTATTTTCCCAATGTTATATATTGTCTGATATCTTGCCTGCTGCTTCCAATGGTATTGATTGTAGAACCAAGTAATATGAAGTCTTGGATAACTTCAATCTTTTCTTCATTTATCATGATGCTGATTATTGGTCCAGTTGTAAGCAGTTTTGTCTTCTTTATATTGAGGTATAATCCATACTGCAAACTATAGTCTTCAACCTTCATAAGTAAGTGCTTCAAGTCACCCTCACTTTCAGCAAGCAAATTTGTGTCATCACCATATCATACATTGTTAATGATTTTTCCTCCAATCATGATGACACATTCTTCTTCATTTGGTCCAGCTTCTTGGATTGTTTGTTCAATGTACTGATTTAATAAGTATGGTGAAACATAAAACCCTGACACACTTCTTGATTTTAAATTATGCTGTGTCCTCTTGTTCTGTTTGAATGACATCCTCCTGTTATGCACAGGTTCCTCATTGATACAATTAAGTGCTCTGGAATCCCCATTCTTCTCTATGTTATCCATAAGTTGTTATAATACACACAACAGAATGCTTCTGAATCCTCAACAAAACACAAGTAAACATCTTTCTGGTATTCTTTTCTTTGAGCCAAGATCCATCTGACATCAGCAATGATATCCCTCATTCCACATCCTCTTCTGAATTCAGCTTGCATTTTTGGAAGTTCTTTCTCAATACATTCTTGCAAGTGTTTTTGAATTATCTTCAGTAAGATTTTACTTGTGTGTGATATTAATGATATTGTTTGATAATTTCCACACTCTGGGGAGGTCATCTTTCTCTGAAATGGGTACAAATATGGAACTCTTCTAGTCAGTTGACCAGGTAGCTGTCTTCCAAATCTCTTGGCATAGCTAAGTGAGTGCCTCCAGCATAGCATCTGTTTGTTCAAACATCTCAATGGGTATCCTGTCAGTTCCTGGAACTTTGTTCTTCACCACTTCCTTCAGTGCAGCTTCAACTTTTTCCTTCAGTACCATTGGTTTTTGATCATCTACCACCTCCTGAAATGGATGAACATCAACCAATTATTTTTGGTACAGTGACTCTGTGTATTCCTTCCATCTTCTTTTGATGCTTCCTGCATCATTCAATATTTTCCCCATGTTTTTGTTATGTGACATCGAGTTAGATCCAACTCATATCAGCCCCCTCCTTGGTTTTCCACTATGGAAATAGAATCTTTCAATATTGCAACTTGAGTCTTAAATTTTTTTCATCAGTTCTTTCAGCTTGAGAAATGTGAAATATATTCTTCCCATTTGGTTTTCTAACTCCATTTCATTGGAGTAATTGACTGTCTTCTTGAGCTGCTTTTTGAAATCTTCTGTTCAGCTCTTTTGCCTTGTCATTTCTTCTATTTTCTTTAACTACTTTCCATTCAAAGCCAAGTTTTAGAGTCTCCTCTGGCATCCATTTTGGTCTTTTCTTTATTCCTGTCTTTTTAATGACCTCTTGCTCTCTTCATGGATGATGTTCTTGATGTCATCCCATAATTCTTCTGGTTTTCAGTCATTGGTGTTCAATGCATCAAATCTATTTTTTAGATGCTCTCTAAATTCATGAGGGATATATTCAAGGTCATGTGTTGGTTCTCATGGACTTTCTTTTAGTTGTCTTCAACTCAACTGAACTTGCATGTGAGCAGTTGATGGTCTATTCCACAAACAGCTCCTGGCCTTGTTTTGGCTGTAGATATTGAGTGTCTCCATTTCCTCTTGCCACAGATGTAATCAATTTGATTCCTGTGCACTCCATCTGAGGAAGTCCACATGAACAGTCACTGTTTGTGTTGTTGAAAACAGTATTTGCAATGAATAAGTCATTTATCTTGCTAAATTCTATCATGTGATCCCCAGTGTTATTTCTGTCACCAAAGCCAAATTTTCCAACTACTGGTGATTCTTCTTTGTTTCCCACTTTTACATTCCATTCACTAGTGATAATCAGCACATCTTGATTGATTGTTCAGTCAGTTTCAGACTGCCGAAGTTGATAAAAATCTTCAAATTCCTCATCTTTGACTTTGGTTTTTGGTGCACAAATTTTAATAATAGTAGTATTAACTGGTCTTCTTTGTATGTGTATGGATATTATCTTATCATTGACAGCATTGTACTTCAGTATAGATCCTGAAACATTGTTTGTGATGATGAATGTCACCATTCCTCTTCAATTTGTCATTCCTGGCATAGTAGATCATATAGTTGTTTGGTTCAAAATGGCCAAAACGGGTCCATTTCAGCTAATTAATGCCTAGGATATCAATCTTTATGTGTTCCATTCCATTTTTTCACAACTTCCAATTTTCCTAGATTCATACTTTGTACTTTCGATATTCCAAACATTAATAGATGTTTACAGCTGTTTCTCCTCAGTTTGAATCATGCCACATCAGCAAATGGATGTCTCAAATGCTTTACTTTATCCAGCTCATTAAGGTTGGTTCTACTCTGATGAGATAGCTCTTTCCCAGTCATATTGTGAGTGCCTTCCAACCTGAGCGGCTCATCTTCCAGCACTGTATTGGTCAATGTTTCAGTGCTATTCATAAAGTTGTCCAGTAATGTATCAGACAGTGTTTCTTTGCTATTCAAAGGGTTTTCCCTGGCCAATTCTTTGAGAAATGATGGCCTCTTCCTTCATCCAAATCTGTTTCAATCTGGAAGCTCTGTTGAAACCTCTCCACCATGGGCTACTCTGCTGCAGTTTGAAACACTGGTAGTACAGCCTCCAGCCTCATAGCAACACACTAGTCACCACATACAACAAACTGATGAGATAAGTTTGTCTCCCTTAGGTGTTCCAAACCTCTTTTCCCCCTTCCCAGGCTTCCCCCAACCTGTTATGGTCATTGGTCCTGGCTTCTTCCTACTTCCTGCCTTGTGTAGGGGCTCTCACTACCCATTCTTTGGAATGAGTACACATATTGATCTCTTCCATTCAATTGTCCAGGTAGCTTTCTTCCAAATTTCTTGGCATAAATGAGTAAGTGTCTCCAGTGCTGCATTCATTTTTTGAAACAACTCAGCTGGTATTCAGTCAATTCTTAGAGAAGTGTTTATCGACAATCCTTTCAATATAGCTTAAACTTTTTCCTTCTATACAATTGGTTCCTAATCATATTCAACCTCTTGAAATAGCTGTACTTTGACCATTTCTTTTTGATACAGTGTCTTTGTTTATTCTTTCCACCTTCTTTGGATGCTTCCTGCATCATTCAATATTTTGCCTATAGAATCCTGCAGTATCACTATTATAAACTTAATTTATTTCTTCAGTTATTTCAGCTCAATAAATTCCAAATGTGTTCTCCCTTTTGGTTCTCTAACTCTAGGCCTACACATATTTTATTATAATACTTTATTTTTTGTTCTGCCCTTTGAAATCTTCTATTCAGTTATTTTACTTCAGTATTTCCCCCTTTTGCTTTAGCTACTCTATGTTCAAGAGTTTCAGGGTCTCCTTTTACAACACTTTTGGCCTTTTCTTCCTTTCTTTTATTTTCAAGGACTGTTTGTTTTCTTCATGTATGATTCTTTTGGTTCTCTGTGCCTCTCTTACAGAAAATGCCAAAAGAAAAAGATGGATATCTTTAACAGAGGAATTTATTATCTTACAGTTTTGCAAGCTGGAAGTCTGAGTTTAAAGTGCCAACTCTATGGGCTGGGTAAAAACCTCTTGGGCATGAGCTTCAGCTCTGTCTCTTGCTCCCAGCTCACTGAGACTGGAGATTTTTCTTAACTCAGACAGCTTTTGGCTGCTGAGCCTTTCAAACACAGAGACCACAAATAAAACGGCACAGTCCCAAAAGTACCAAACAACATGGCAGGTCATTAGTTCAAGTGCAAAGACAGTCTCAAGATCAGCAGAAAACATGGCAGGCTGCTGACTGAAGACTTGGCTCCTCGCAGGGTCCATATCATTAACTACCATAATGATGTTCTTCATGCCATCGTAACTCATCTGGTCTTCCATCATTGGTGTTCCGTATCTGAAATCTATTTGTCAGATGGTCTCTAAATTCAGGCAGGAAATATTTAAGGTCATATTTTGGCTCTTGTGGACTATTTTAACTTTATATTAGCTTCAACTTGAACTTGCATATGAGCAATTGATGGTCTGTTCCACAGTCAGCCCCTGTCCTTGTTTTGATTGATGATATTGAGCTTCATCATCACCTCTTTCCACATATGTAGTCGATCTGATTTCTGGGTATTCCATCTGGCCTCATTTATGTTGTTGAAAAAAGGGTATATGCAATGAGTAAGTCATTGGTCCTGCAAAATTCAAACATGTGATTTCTGGAATCATTTCTATCGCTGAAACCATAGTTTCTAACTACTGATAATTCTTTGTTTCCATCTTTCTTCTGCCAACCAATAATTATCAATACATCTTGATTATTCATTTTCTCAATTTCAGACTTTAGACAATATCTTTAATTTCTTCATCTTCTGCTTTAGTTGTTGGTGCATAAATTTGAATAATAGTCATACTAACTGGTCTTCCTTGTAGGTGTATAAATATGATCCTATAACTGATAGTGTTGTACTTCAGGATAGATCTTGAAATGTGTTTTATGAAAATGGATGCAACATCATTCTTCTTCGGTTTGTCATTCCCGGCAGAGTAGATCATATGACAGTTTGATTCAAAATGGCCAATACCAGTGCATTGCAGCTCACTAATACCTAGGGTATTGATCTTTATACATTCCATTTCATTTTTGATAATTTCCAATTTTCCTAAATTCATGCTTGACACATTCCATGTTCTGATTATTAATGAATGTTTGCAGCTGTTCCTTTCTTCCCATTTTAAGCCCTGCCCCATTATCAAATGAAGGTCATAAATGCATTACTCCATCCATGACATCAAAGTCAACTACTTTGGGGAGTCAACTCTTCCCCAGTCATATTTCAAGTGCCTTCCAACCTGAGGGGCTCAACTTCAGGCACAATATTAGACAATATTTCAGGCCCATTCATAAAGTTTTCCAGTAATATATCAGACAGTGTTTCAGTGCTATTCTTAAGGCTTTCAGTGACCAGTTTTTTTCAGAAGTGGACGGACCTGTCCTTCTTACCAATCTGTCTTAATCTGGAAGCTCTGCTGAAACTTGTCCATCATGGGTGACACTGCTGGTATTTAAAATACCAAGGACATAACTTCCGGAGTCAGTGCAACTCACATGCCACCACTATATGGCAAACTGAAAGATGTGGGGTGAAATGGAAAATGAAAAAACTCAATTCCGACATAAGTACTTATGGCCCAGATCCTTCAGGAATAATTGGTTAACACCATCAAGCAACAAACTTTGACCAGTTGAAGTATTTGCTGATGGCAAAGGGAGTACAGTGTATGGTGGAAGAAGGTAATTCTAAATACAAGCTATGACCATGTGACCAGTTATATAAATAAGGACAGTGACCGTTATGAATGTTTCTTCCTTGTATGTGTGCATCAAATATTTCTGTTTTCTTCAGTTATAAAATATAAGATTTAAAGAGGCTAATGCTTTTTCAGTTGTACATATGTTAATTGTATCATGTCAGGTACAAGTATTACTTTATCATTATCTTTATTTTGAGATTATGTATGATTTAAGGAGATGTGTACAAGTGCCAAGTTGACAAGATTGGACTGTGATATTTAAGTTTGTGCTTGGCTGGGTCATGATTGTCAGTGCATTACCAATTATGATGTAGTCATCTCCCACTATGAGATCTGATATAATGTAATCATATCCATGATGAGATATACTGTGAAAAGCCAATGAGTTGAAACCAAGTTTCCTCAGGAGTCTGGCCTGTTTGCAATATCTAAGGACTTTTGTTCAATGTGGATCCTGAATTTGGCTCTTCATCATCTAACCTCCAACTCCTGGACTTGATTCAGTGCCGAGGTCCAGCCTCAGTTGTGGGTCTCTGGAGGGAGAGGTGGTGTCGGCGAGATGATGGAGACACACTCACACAAGATGAAGATGTGCCCCCCATAATGAGGTGACCTTCTTTATTTTATACTGTATTGCAGATTACAAATGACAAAGCAAAATGACACACCCACAATTCTAGGTACATGGCTGTGGGCTATTAACTTTCCAAAACTTATAAAACTATTATTAAACTTATAAACTAAACTTATGTCTTATCTTATCTAACTTATCTATCATTAACATTATAAAAATAAACTGTGCTAGACAATGAGGTTAACTAAAACATGAAAAAATGGTCAGGGTGAAGAATACAACATGGGGCCAGAACATGTGACCCAACTTTGTGGTTGGCACTATTCTTTAAATTAGCACCAGTCTGGGGGTGCAGATGGGTCTGCATAATCCAGCAACATATACTTGTGGCCTTTTAGTTTCTTAAAATAACTGTTCCATTGCTTGATTAGAGTATGTCTCTGTGCAGTAGTTTTACATCTAGGCCCTGATCATTTTAATCTCTCTAAGAAAGGGAGAGAGATGAAAGGAACTCTTTTCCATCTACCCACACCATTCTTTTGCTTTCTATGTATGCCCCAGTATAAGGAAGAGGAAGGTTAGGCCATCGGGAAGGTTTAAGCTCCCCTCCCCGAGGAGGATACCAAAGTCTACCATTAATTCTATAAGCTACATTAAAAGGAGGCTTAACTGTAGGAGGCAGCCACTTAGGCCAAGGTTTTTTCCTATCAGGAGTAATCCCTTTTCTATGTTGTGTTGCAGGGGTAGGTATTGTAGGAGGTTGAGTAGCCATGAGATCTTTCCACCAATATGAATTCTCAATGTCTTTAGGATTTCTAGGGGCCTTTCCAGCTCTGGCTCATCATGGGGATTTCTAGGAAAACTGGGGTTTTGGGAATTGGAAATCAGAGAATCATCTGGAAGGTGGCCTGATTCATGGGAAACATGAAAATCAGTTTTGGACCCTCTGGGATGAACCAGAAGGGGCATGATTATCATAAAAATTATTGTAACAATTAAGATAATGGACCAGAATACAATCAGAAGTAAAGGTGGAATTGGCTTCTGCCCAAGACTCTTGACAGCTGGAACTTTGTCAAGCAGCAGTCGTAGAGGTCTGGGCATCGCCAATTCAGTAGCTTGCCATACAGCCTGCTGATTTAGGGATTGTTGTTTTTATAGGCTGTGAGACAGTAGTCTCCCATCTTACCTGTTGATCTTGGATACATCAGCTTCCAAAGCCAGTAGCTGCTGTATTGCCTGCCAGTCTTGGGTTCATCTCACCCTACAGCTGCATGGGTCAGAAGCATTCAACTTGACATCTGTCTCATGGACGTAGGACTTGTCAGCTTCTACAAATGTGTGAGTTATTTCCTTGAGATATGTTTTTTTTTTCTTTCTTTATATATGTCTATATAGATCTATATAAGCTTCATAAGTTTTGCTTCTGTAGAGAAACTAGACCAAGACAAGTGTGAAACATGTCACACAGTATCTTAGATCTCTAGTGCTACTGCAACAGAAATATCACAAGTGAATGGCTTTGAGAAACAGGAATTTATTCTCTTACAATTTAGAAGGCTAGAAGTTCAATTTCAGAGTTCCGGCTCTAGAGGCTGGATGAAGGCCCCTAGATCATGGGCTTCAGTTCTGCCTCTTTTTACAGGACCACTGGAGCAGGAGGCTTCTTCTGACACACATAGCTACTGGCTGCTAAGGCTGATGAATGCAAGATCACTGGAAAAAATGGCACAATACTAAAATCAGCAGACAACCTGGCAGGCCACTGATTCAAGTCCAGAATTAATCCCAAAATAGGCAGGTTTCAAAATGTGCCAAAAACCTAGAGACCTTTCTCAAAGTGTCTTCAGATATACTGGAAGCAGACCACACCCCTACCACACAACTAATTAGCTTCTCACAGCAGTTTCCACCATGAAGGTGATTATAATCTCATCATCCCTGTAATTACATCCAGTTTCCAAGCCACTCAAAACCACAGCCCAACCTACTTGACATACAACCTTAACTACAACACACAGAGACTCACTTCTCAAAAATATTTGATCTATTGGTGGTGAAATTTTGTGTTATAATATTGCCACTTCACATCAAGGATGGAAGCAGGGTCATCAGTGCTTTTAAGAATAGTCAAACTTGAGAAGCAGTATAGAAAACTTTCCCTTACATTAAGAAAAAGAGAACAATTTATCTCAAAGAAATGGCTCTCATGGCTATAGAGCCTGGCAAGTCCAAGTCCATGGGTCAGATATGAGGCTAGAGGCCTCTTCTGACTCATGTAGTTGTAGGTTATGATGAATCCATGATAGGCAGGCAATACAGCAAGCTGCAGGTTGTGTAGGCTGATAAATCCAAGATCAGCACATAACATGGAGGTAACTAGCTCATAGGCTGAGAATGAAATAATCTCAAGATTGGCAGTCAATTTGTCAGGTTACTGGTTCAAATCAATAAAACAAAGGTCAGATGATGATATTCCAGATATAGGATACAGATTGAATAAAATAGCCTATGAACCTTGACAGAATGTCCATATATAATGGAAGCAGACCACATTCCAGGGGCAACTCCCTTTCAACTTCTTGGCTGCTCAGAGAAAATTTAATCGTGGAGGTCATTAGATTACATATCAGATCTCATCACAGGCAATGACTAAATCATATCTGCCAAACCAATAAAAATCATGGACCAGTTATGTTGACATATAATCTTAAGCATCACAGAGCTGTAACATACTATGTTATTATGTGGTTATTATGTTATTATGTGGTTAAACCACATATTATGTGGTTAAAAGTACAGTTTATAAGGCAGAGAAACAGGGTGTGAATCCCGGTTCCACCACAAAATAGAGCAATGGCATCTGGTAAGTAACATCTCTGTTACTCTATTTTCTTATTGATAATTAGAAACAAAAATAGTAGTCATGCATAAGTGTTCTGGTTACCTAGTGCCACTCTGACAAAAAATATACCACAAATGGGACGGCTTTAACAAACAGGAGTTTATTCTTTTACAGTTCAGGACGCTAGAAGTCCAAGTTCAAAGTGCCAGGCTCTAGGGGCTGTGTGAAAGCCCCTCAGCCTTGGACTTCAGCTCTGTCTCCACCTCCCAGCCCACTGAAGCTAGAGGCTTTTCTTCACTCAGACAGCTTCTGGCTATTGAGGCTGCCAAGCCCAAGGTTGACAAGTAAAAATGCATAATCCCAATGTTACCAAACCACACAGCAGTCCATTAACTCAAGTTCACTTTAAGTCCCAATGTCAGCAGAGCATGGCAAGCTGCTGATGAACAATGACATAGCTACATGCAGGGTCCAAACATACCATAAACTAGAGGCCATTCCCAAAGCTGTTTCTTATATATGGGAAGCAAATCACATATCCAAAGCAGCTACTCAGATACTTGTGGTAGATCCCACCATGGAGTTGATTGCCAGTATCATCATGGGGAATAACTACCAACAGCTGCCTAGTCACTCAACCAGGCCCAACCAAGTTGACATACAACTTTAACTACCACAATAAGTTATGTATAAACTTATATTTTTCATTTAAGGAAGATTTTTTGAAAATATACATTGTTGCAGATACTATTTTATGTCCTGGGGGTACATCAGTGAACAAAATAGTCAATAAATGTGTTTTTTATTCTAATGGGGGTTAGAAGATAAACATTAAATGTTAATAATAAATATAGTATGCCACACAGTTGTAGCTAGAATGAAGAAATAAAGCATGGTATGAGGTTATAGCAGGGGTACTGGGACAGAGTGAGGAGGCAGTGGCAGGGATTCAGGTAAGTGCAGGGAACCCAGACCACACCCCAAAAGCAGCAAGTGCAAAAATGGGGGAAAGGAGATAAAAGGCTAGGAGAGACCCAGACAGAGAGATGAGGCAGAAGCAGGGATCCAAATAAGGGGAGGTTGGAGAGGTTTTGAACAGCAAAGGGAGGCAAAGTTGTCTATTGGTTTGTCCTACTGTGGTGGTGTGTTGCTGTGAGGCTTGAGGCTGTGCCACCAGTGTTTTAAAAGTCAGGAGAATTGCATATGGTACACAGGTTTCAATGCACCTTACAGACTGAGACAGACTAAGAAGAAGGAAGAGACCATTCACTTCTCAAATAATTGGCCAGGGAAAACCTTATGAATAGCAGAGAAACATTGTCAGATACATTACTGCTCAACTTTATGAATAGCCCAGAAACACGGTCCAATACAGAGCAGGAGGATGAGCCACTTTGGTTGGAAGGCTCCCTAAATACAACTGAGAAAGAGCTACATCATCAGAGTAAAACCAACCTTACTGATACGGATAAGGTAAAGCTTTCAAGAACTCCATTTGTTGACGTGGCATTACGCAAATTGAGACGAAACAGCTGCAAGCATCCATTAATAATAGGAAAATGGAATGTACAAAATATGAATCTAGGAAAATTGGAAGTTGTCAAAAATAAAATGGAACAATTAATATTGATATCCTAGGTATTAGTTGGCTGAAATGAACTGGTTTAGGCCATTTTGAATCAGACAGCCCTAGGATCTACTATGCCAGGAATGACAATTTGAAGAAGAATGGTGTAGCATTCATCATCACAAACGATGTTTCAAGATCTGTCCTGAAGTACGATGCTTTCAGTGATAGGATAATATCCATACACCTACAAGGAAGACCAGTTAATACGACTACTGTTTAAATTTATGCACCAAACACCAAACCAAAGATGAGGAAACTGAAGATTTTTATCAACTTCTGCAGTCTGAAATTGACCGAACATGTAATTAGGATATGTTAATTATCACTGGTGA